>NW_027168481.1:1060000-1070000 GCF_036898095.1 Palaemon carinicauda | reverse complement strand
CAACTTAGAAAAAGATGATTCTACAATCATGCGCACACAACAATTATGTTTTATACATTCCTAAAGGCAGGAGTCCAATGTAGTTTGTGTAAAGAATTAGTGAAAGAGAAATCTCTTAATCATATATATACATATAAATTGGTAGTTACAATGGATTATCCCCTCTTTAAATTAAGAAGTTATTTAAATTCCCTTTAAAAAAGGGAAAAGAAAGCTCTTCACTCGGTCTTTAAAGTGTGCAATATTATATGTGGTAAAAGCAGCAACGGATTCTGCTGATAGAAAGATAAATATTTAAACCCGGAATTATTTATTAATTATGTAAAAAAAAAAATTTAGTTTGCCAACAGAAAGTTATAAAACGTTCTCAACAACCTGGTCTTGAAAGCCACAGCCTTCCCCGTAAAGAATATTTCATAGTTGATTTTTGAACACCAGTTCTTATGCAAAAGCCCTATTAACATGGTTCAACCTCATCCTCTACTGTAGGTGCAGTTGCATAACCTGCAGCTTTTGCCTTGAGAAGATGCACTGAATATCTCGGAATCTCTCCCAATTACTTTCAAGTTAGTTCGAGCATATTTCGCATTTCACATTCGTTATCGTAAACAACCAGCAAACCTCAGATAGAATTGCTATTTCCCTCGCTGAGGTTTTCCCTCAGTCAGGTTGCCATTCAGAATTAAAATTGCAACTCTTCCATCAAGTAATATGATACGCCATTATCAAGAATTTGCAAGAGGCTAATGCCAGGATTCAATTATGCAAAAGAGCTTTTAGGATAATTGTATTGACCTTTTTCGCTGCCAGCGATATTTTGCGTTGTAATATATTTACTAGTGTACGTGACCCGTCAGAAATGACAGCTAAATATTAGGTACATATGTACACTAACGCTCATGCAGCCCCCTCGGACCAGGATATGACTACTCCCTCTCATCACTACCCGAGAGATGGAGAGAGCTGAGCGTGACCGGAAAGAAATATCTATCTTATCTAGTTCTATCTATCTGTTTACCTACCTGTATATATATATATATATATATATATATATATATATATATATATATATATATATATATATATATATATATATATATATATATATCTAATACCAGACAATTGCTCTTTATTTTATAATGTAAATTCCACAAGCTATTTTGCTGTTTTTACAGCATTTCTAAATGTGTTTCTTATTTGTAATGCTTTGGAAATGAGCCATAAATCGATATGCCTGAATTTATTGTGTATTTCGTTTGAATCTTTTTATCAACTTTCTATTCACTTGTCAGTGTTTTGTATATTTTGCAATTATATATATATATATATATATATATATATATATATATATATATATATACAAATATACAGATACATATACATACATACATACATATATAAGAGCGAAGATAACACACCATCTCGATTATTTAATTATTTATTTATCATCATTTCTTCTCCCTGAAGAAACCCCTCGAGAGATTAGACCTATATGGTGGGTGGTCTTTTTTTCCGATGTCATTTCGTTCGGCGACACTTCGTCCACGTCTTTTTGTCCAATATAGGCACCGTTGACTATAATCTAAGCTTCGGCTTATGTAATTTGTTGCAAGTTTCAAAACCACGACATTAACTAACTTTTGCTTTATACACAAAACGACATAAGAGAAATCAAATAATAACTTTGAATTCATAACCTAAATGCATAAATTGTTTTTATTAGACTACAGGACTAAGCTTAAATTATTTCCCCTCTTGACGCCCTCTTCCTCACTTGGACATTAAAGCATTTAAGTATTTTTTTCGATTTTTCTAACGCTCTGAGTTCTTTCAATAATCATTTTTTTTTTTCATAAAAATGGACCAATGTTGCTTCATACATACACACGTTTACAAAGTGAAATATAATAGTTAATACTAAATGGCAACTTATGAAAATCCCTTGCCCGATGGTAAAATATAAAGTAATCACCAGTTTCCCAACCCCTACTACATGTATTAGTAGAAGAAGAGATGAAGGAGAAGGTTAAAAGAGAGAGAGAGAGAGAGAGAGAGAGAGAGAGAGAGAGAGAGAGAGAGAGAGAGAGAGAGAGAGAGAGAATACAACACCAGACCAAAGAGAGCCTGTTGCTGTTTTGCTGGATAACCGGGGGACGTCAGTGACAGGATACTCTTTCTATCCTGCCTGTCTCGGAACCCCAAACCGAGAGGTAGTCCTGAATCGGAAGACACCCAAGAGGAAGGATCCTCAACGGAGTCGATTTCTTAGGGCTTGACCCGACCCAGGACTCTCGGAGAACCCGAGTCTCTTTACTTTAGGTTATCCAGGAAGAAACAGACATCACTGCCATTACTGGTCGGAAAATATTTTCCATTTAAGATAACTCAAACATTTTATGCAAATTTTATAGATTTGTTGATAAATTCATAATTTCTTTCAAAGATTAATAATTAAGAATTTAGTTGCCTTTACTACTAATTATTATTACAGCTATTTATGAAATTTACATTTTTTTTTATCAAATAAATCAGTAATATGATGGGCAAGGAGAGGCACCCGAGGAGATACTACTGCTAGAGAGTCATTTGGTACTGTGATGGCAAGATAGTACTACATTGGATCCCTCTCTGGTTAAAGCTCATTTTTCCTTTGCCTAATTTCCGAGTCAACACAATATTAATCTGCATTAACTTTTAAAAGCCAAGACTGAATAACAATATTTTTTTATTCCAATTTGATTTGGAATAAAATAGTTTATTTTTAAAATCATTGATTAAAGATTTGGTGTTGATGTACTCTACATAAAATGAAGAGAATATAAATAGATGGAGAGAGTTGACTCGAGCGGCCGACCCTTCAATACAATGGGAATGATGAGGTTGAATGAAGAAGACAATTACTTGAGTAGCTAAGCCAATCTATAGTCTATGCTTAAAACATTATTTACAAGAACAATATCATGTCGACCTTTCATTGGTCGGAAATTTAGTCTGAACATTGTGTCACTGAGATGTGCTTTAAATATGAAAGACTTCACACCCCCAACTTCAATACTCATTTGTTAGGCCTATGAATACTTCCATTCCTTAACTTGAATATCCAGACTAGAATATCCATCGAACAGTCACAAATAATTTCCAAGATTTCACTATAACTGTTGTTTGTTCGTAACTATGACGTCCAAGTTCAAACAATAGTTATATAACATGTTTGATATAATCCTTTGGACACTTCCATTTTACAGAATGTGAAGTGTGAAGTGGATGATGAATGGAGAAGTATTGATTTAAAAACTCAAGACAGAGACAACTGGCGAAATGAAACCGAGGCCCTTTGCGTCATTAGGCGTAGGAGAGGATGATGATATATATAATGAATTCTAATTAAAACTCTAAAATGTAAAAACAGTAAACTGGTCATTTTTATTTAAGGAAAGTAACTTTACTGAAATAGTTTCTTCCTGCCCCCCCCCCCCCCAAAAAAAAAAAAGTCCTCAGAATCTGAAACTGATCGTAATCGTTTGCGCACTTAAATAGATCGATTTTGCTGCTACCAAAGAAACACAGGAGGAATATAAATGCTGAATTTTAGAATACAGCACAAAAGCAACGATGTTCCTGCTGACTGCAATGTCAGATAGGCCTACAATACAATGCTTCATAGATGCAGGAGCTGTAACGTTATATAGGCCTACAAGGCAACGCTTAAAACATAGTGTCACAACTTGGGTGTTAGAATGTGAAAATAAAAAAAAGTTAAATATAATTGCATACCGAATACCCAAGGTATAACAAAATTAAAAGTGAAGATAAGCAAGGGAAACGCATGTAACTGTGGTATGCTGGGAATGGGAAGTTGAAATAATATTTCAGTAACATAACATTAATTTAATTCAGTGCACAGTAAACATATACAGTACATATAAAGTAAACATAATCACACAAAACAATACACACAAAACAATACACACAAATATAAAGATAATATAACTGCCCTAACACTGGACAACACACTGGTGAGATAAGGGGATTACGAGGTACAGGTTACAAAATACTTAGCCGAAAAAGCCGAACAGCAGAGAAGTTCACAAAAATGATACAAAGACGAAAGACGATACACAATACAGGTGAGGGAGGCAGACTTGTAGCAGTGGGTAGCAGTAATGAGCTGCCAGTCACTACCGATCCAGCTCAGACCCTGTATATATACAGGCCAGAAGCAGTCACGGCGTATCCTGATTGGCTTACGTTGAGGTGGGAGCAAGCAATCTCACTTGCGACTGCTAATTAGAAGACGTGACAAGTGCTCAAGCAATTAACAAACAACCTGCTTGTAGTACAGGGAAGGCAGGCGGGGGGAAGGAGAATGGTGGCCGTGACACCCCCCCACCGAAGACCTCCGAAGTGGGACATGAAGGAGGTTAACCTGTTGGAGCACGAGATAAGGTGTCCGCAATGATGTTGTCTGATCCCTTGATATGGTGAATTTCGAGATGGTATTCTTGAAGAGTAAGTGCCCAGCGAAGAATCTTCTGATTGGTTAGTTTGGATTTCTGGATGAAGGCTAACGGGTTGTGGTCGGTGAATATTTTGATTGGACATGAAGCAGACTGTAGGTAGCACTTGAACTTGTTAACGGCCAGAATCAGGGACAAGGCTTCTTTCTCGATGGTTGAGTAACCTACCTGGTGACTCTTCAATTTGGCAGAGAAGAAAGCCACAGGGTGCAGAATGGTGGAGGATGGATCTGGTTGCAACAGCACTGCCCCAACTCCAATTCCACTCGCGTCAACCAGCAGGTGGAAGGGCCGCAGATAATCAGGTACCTTAAGTACTGGTTCAGAAGCCAAGAAATTCTTGATGTGGGTAAAAGACGTCTGGCACGCTGGAGACCACTTGAAAGGCTGAGCAGGGCTAGTCAGAGTGGTGAGGGGTGCAGCCACAGTCGAGAAGTTGCTGCAGAATCGACGGTAATACCCCGCCATCCCGAGGAACCTCATCACCTCCTTTCGTGTCGTGGGTGTAGGGAAGGAAAGGATCGCCTCCACGTTGGCTTCTTTTGGGCGCACAGTACCGCTTCCCACTACATGACCCAAGTAGGTCACGGTGCCACGACCAAACACCGACTTCTGGAGGTTAATGACGAGTCCTGCGTCCTCCAACCGTTGGAACAGTCCACTCAAACGCACCACGTGCTCATTCCAGTTGGTCGCCACCACCACCACATCGTCCAAGTAGGCATGAACTCCTGGTAGGTCTCGGATGACGGAGTTAATGAGTCTCTGGAATGTGGCAGGAGCATTAGTAAGTCCAAAAGCCATTACCTGATATTCATAGAGCCCAAACGGGGTAATAAAGGCAGAAAGGGCCTGGGCTCTTTGGGTTAACTGCACCTGATAATAACCCTTCAGTAAGTCTATTGTAGAAATGAAAGAGGCATTTCCTACTGTATCTAGCAGTGTTTCAATGAGTGGCAATGGGTAGGCATCCCGGACAGTGACGTTGTTTAATTTACGGAAATCTGTACACATCCGGTAAGTTTGATTAGGTTTAGGAACCAAGATACAGGGTGAAGCCCAGGGAGACTGACTAGGTACGGCTAGATTATGATCAAGAAGATACTGTACTTCTTGTTTGAGGATTTCAGTCTTGACAGGGTTAAGATGATAAGGACGTTGTCTAATGGGAGGTTGGTTTGGATCTTTTAATTGAATGTCATGTTTAAGAATATTGCAAGAGCCTGGATGTTCTGAGGTAATAGTTGGAAATTGTTTTAGCAAGTGAATTATCTGCTGTTTTTGACAAGGGTTAAGCCCACAAAAATACTCATCAGACTGAAGCAATAGTTCTTGATTCAATGAGGCACTGGTAGGCAAGGGAAAGTCAATGGATTGGGTGCCTTCATTTTCCTCGGACAAAGTCACTGCCACAGGAGCTACATCATCATTAATGGTTACAAGAGTCACTGGCAAACTGCTGGTACCCTCCTCTGGTGGTCTGGAAAGGTAGGACTTTATCAGATTAATATGTACCAACTGTTGTTTTTTACGTCGGTCTGGGGTTTCAAGAACATAGTTAAGTGGTCCCAGCCGTTCTTTAATTTTATATGGCCCTAAAAACCTCTTTTGCATTGGGCTCCCTGTTATAGGTAGAAAAGCCAAAACCAAATCCCCTGGATTAAATGTTCTACTTTTCGTTTTCTTGTCATACTGTGCTTTATATCTGCCTTGGAGCCGGGACAAGTGGGACTTAGAAAACTTACGTACTTCCTGTAATTTACTTTGTAGATTTTTAACATATGCATTTACATTAGTGTGACTGTCTGACTGGGGCATGAACCACTGATCTTTCAATATTTTTAAGGGTCCCCTTATGGGTCGCCCATATAACAACTCAAAAGGTGAGAAACCCATAGATTCGTGATTGGCTTCCCGAATAGAAAAAAGTAACCAATCTAAGTTAGTGTCCCAACTTGCTCCAGTCTCAAGGCAGTATTTTCGTAGCATGGATTTTAGGGTCTGGTGGTACCTTTCCAGACACCCCTGCGATTGTGGATGGTAGGCTGAGGAGACAACATGTTTGATTCCCAGTTCAGTAAGGACCTGTTGAAAGAGAGCACTTGTAAAGTTAGTACCTTGATCGGATTGGATCTGACAGGGGATTCCTTTAGAGGTGAACATAGATAACAAAGGTGCAATTACAGATTTGGCAGTGATGGATTTAAGGGGGAACGCCTCAGGATAACGGGTGGTCACATCGACTACAGTTAAAAGATATTCGTTTCCTTTCTTTGTCCTAGGTAGGGGGCCGACACAATCAATGATTATTTTATTGAAAGGCTCTTCTTTGATAGAAATTGTCTTGAGGGGAGCCTTGGGAATGTTTTGATTAGGCTTACCCGCTACCTGGCAAATGTGACAGGTCCGCACGAAACTGGAAATGTCCTTACGCATCCCCGGCCAGTAAAAATGTTCCAATACTTTGAGATAAGTCTTCCTGATACCTAGATGTCCTGCAAAACCATCATGAGCTAATTTGATGACACTATTCCGAACCGATGTAGGAAGGACTATTTGATGGGTTTCTGACCAGGACTGCAACTTATTGTGGGTAGGTGGTCTGTATGCTCTCATTAAAACTCCATCTTCAAAATAAAAGCATGGAGTGGTGTCTATATCTGTTTTGTCGGTAGCTGTGTGAAGTACATGAGAAAGAGTGTGATCTTGCTGTTGTGCCTGAATGAGTTCTGCTTTGTTCATGGCCCTGTTTATCAGATCATCCTTCCCAAAGGATGGAGGAGTAGTAGGTAAAGATGGAGTTAAGGATGAAGAATTAGCGGAGGGAGCAGTTAAGACCTTACTTTGAGACCGGGTGACAGCACAGGCAGGGAAAAGGTGGGGAAGTCGTTCATCCAGATCATGTGTAGGACTAACAGGTAAAGGTTGGTCTACTGTCTTCACTGGAGGAACTGTTAGGGTACCTGCGAGATCATTACCTAGTAGAAACTGAATTCCGAGTACAGGCAAGGAGTCTTGACGTATAGCTACTTTAACAGGGGAGGATAGAAGGTCACATTCAAGATAAATTTCTGCTAGGGGATAAGACGTTTGACAAGTTAGATCAGACAGTAAAACTTTTTCACCGGTGTAAGAATCAGAAATGTTCGGAATGACATTGGATAATAGAATGGACTGGGCTGCACCCGTGTCTCTAAGTATAGTAATAGGGTACTTATGATCACCCTTACATATCGACACAAATCCTTGAGAGATAAAAGGGTCAAAGAGAGAGAGATTAGGACCAGGCACATTTGAGGCTGCTATTGGCTTAGAAGAAGTGACTGTGTGTTTGGTGTTAGAACTTTTGGACACTTTACACCCAGGATGACGACACTCTTGGATCATATGCCCGGGTTTCTTACAATAATTACAGGTTACTGGCTGGGGAGCAGGACGTGAACTGTTGCCTCCTAAACCTCGCCCCACTCCTGCAAGGTGTTCACCAGAGGGGGGTCTCACACTGGGGCTCTGCCTACGAGCTCCACTCCCCCACGTGTCTATCATCAACGCCTGAGCATCCACTAACTCTGCTGCTCGGATCAGCTCCTTCTCACCCCTTTCCTCCACATATCTCACCAAGTGGAAGGGAAGCTTATTCTTCCACTCCTCCAAGACAACAGCATTAACTAGTTCTGAAAATGTTGTTACATTAATAGCCTCAAGCCACTTTTTACACTGTCTCAATTTATCAGTGGCAAATTCAACATAAGTTTGGGTATGGGACTTGGTTAAGGATCTGAATTTCAGTCGGTAGCCGTCAGGAGTAAGAGCATAGGCATACAAGACCTGTTTCTTAACAAAATCATAATCCTCAGGCCTATCTAAACTGTTATATACCCTAAGAGCCTTTCCTGTTAATTTTGGAGTTAGGATGGTAAGCCATTCATCCTTTGGCCATTCTTGTTTGTTAGCAATAATCTCGAAAGTTTTAAAGTACCCATCAACATCATCTTCAGAAAAACCAGGAAGGAGGGAGGACATGTTACCTACATTTAATTTTAACTGTTTTTCCTGTAATTCTAGTACCTTTTCTTTGTTTTTTTCTGTTATGTCCACCTCTTTAGATTTTAACTCTAACTCTCTTTCTAGCTTCTCCTTTTCTAATGCAAGCCTTTCTCTTTCTAGTTTGAATCTTTCTCTTTGAATTTCGATTTCTCTTTCGTTTTCTACTTCTAATCTGAGTTTTTCTCTTTCTTTTTCGCTTTCTAACAATTCTCTTTGCATTTGTAATCGATAGTCTAATTTTAATTTCTCCAGTTCTAAGGGATTGACTTCAGTAAATCGCTGATAAGGCCTAACAGGTGACAGAACGGGAGGCGAGCGGTAACCCGCTGGTTCAGCCTGAGCGTCAGGTAACACCGAACTCGCCGGGGTTAAAGTATCTATGGCGACTGCCGCAAGTACCCCTTGGCTGACTAACTCTTCAACCACCACATTCTTAATCATAGTCTTATTTAGCTTATAGTGAATTTCAATGCCATAATGATGGGCAATTTGCTTCCAATCATCTTTTCTGAGAGGTCCTGCTAACTTATCCGAAGATGGATTAGCAACAAAGTCATCTAGGTTAAACGACATGATTAATTATTAATAGTAAACAATAAAAGAATACAGGGAAAGAATCAAATGAAATTATTGAACTAGCACTCGATAGACAAGGACGGCCGGGTCGTAAAACAGAAACAGCCCTTCGATAACTAGACAGACCCTCATTAATGTCTCGTTATACCCTTAGTCCTATGCCCAAGATTATTGTTCGTGCGAGACTGAGACAAACACAAGTTTGTATAAACGATACTTGAAAAAGATACTTGATAAGGATTCATAGATGGAGTGTTCGCGTCTGAGTCACCGACAATCACATACCGCGTAAAGATACTTGAATAAGATTTTTAATGATACTGGAGAAACATGAGAGGCTTGGGGAAAAAAATGGACACTCCGATACTTGGAACGATAAATGATACTTGATATAAAGATACACAAACAATAATGATCCGTACACACGGAATGGAGAGCGAAAGTAAGCACTTATTAGCTAACCCTAACGCTGATAAAGTTTACTAGTGAGGGCTGTGAACACTTTAAACTGAGTAAACTCTATGACTGCTACTTACTGCACTTGATCTAACATATGTGGTGTGGCGGTACAAAGTGCAATACCAAACGAGATTTACCGTAAGAATTTAAACTGCACATACCAACACTCGTCTTGGTTTACAATAAAAAAACACTTCACTTATCAGATACAAGAAACATATTAAAGCACTGAACAAAATTAAAGCACTGTCACTGTAAAAGAAAGTGATTAATAATTAACAGGACACAAGGGAGTAACAAATAAAGGACAACGATCACCAACTTAGCAATTACGTCCTGGGAAGGTCGCCACTTGTCACAACTTGGGTGTTAGAATGTGAAAATAAAAAAAAGTTAAATAT
>NW_027168481.1:1052500-1055000 GCF_036898095.1 Palaemon carinicauda | reverse complement strand
TTTTAATTCTTTTATTCTACCTTGTTGCGAGTATTGTTCTCCTGTGTGGTCTTCACCTGATAATTCTCATCTTATTTTTTTGGACAGGAACTTACGGTCTATTAAATTTCTTATTCCTGATCTAGATATTAATCTCTGGCGCCGTCGTTCAATTAGTTCATTATGCATGTTGCAGAAGATTTTTTTATAATTTTGACCATCCTTTACATTCAGATTTCCAGAACAGTTCCATCCTGTTGGTAATACTAGGGATGCAGTTAATTCTAATAGTTAGGCCTTCTCCATCATGAGGCTCAATACCACACAGTACTCTAGAAGTTTTATTCCAGCTGTGACCAAGTTGTGGAATGATCTTCCTAGTCGGGTAGTTGAATCAGTAGAACATCAAAAGTTCAAACTTTCAATAAAAGTTTATATGTTGAACAGGCTGATATAAGTCTTTTTATAGTTTATAAATGAAACATCTGGTTTAATGTTGTTAATGTTTTTTTAAATATTTTATTTTATTTTTTTCATTACTACTTATATCGTTTATTTATTTCCTTATTTCTTTTCCTCACTGGCCTATTTTTCCTGATGGGGCCCTTGTGCTTATAGCATCTTGTTTTTCCAACTAAGGTTATAGCTTAGCTAATAATAATAATAATAATGATAATAATAACAATAATAATAATAATAATAATAATAATAATAATACATATTCTTTGCTGTTAATCGTGTTATTTTTCGTATTATCTGTATAAAACTTATCTTTATGAATATTGTTGGCATATACAATATAGTAGTAAATGTAATTTCTGTTGTGTGTTGCTTGTCTAAAAGCTGAACAATAAGACGATTTCAAGCATTAGCGTACAGGACCCTTCACATCTGGCGAGCTGAATTCTCTCTGCTCGAAATTTTTTTTTTGGCTGGTAATATCTTAATACATACTTACACAATATATATATATATATATATATATATATATATATATATATATATATATATATATATATATATATATATGAAATATGTATACACACACACACACACACATATATATATATATATATATATATATATATATATACTGTATATATATATATATATATATATATATATATATGTATATATGTTTTTATATTATTTATATATCATCATCTTCATCATCTCATCCTACTCCTATTAACGCAAAGAGACTCGATTAGATTTCGCCAGTCGTCTCTATCTTGAGCTTGATCTTCTCCTCATTTGGAGACCACTTTTGGATGTAATCAAAGTGGCTCCGGTGTTTAATTTGCTTAGATTCATGGCTTGATTTATAGGATGTGGGCTATACGGCCTGATATCTATGTAATTAGAAGCTGATTACCCATTATGTTATAAGAACAACTTTGAAATAAATGAAACTACTGATTGAGCATTAGCCATGTATCATAATTAACTATGAGAACCAGTTTAATTAGCCCGAAGGCTTCGAACTTTCCGTGTTGTATCAGGGGAAAATTTAACAATTTCAGGATTCCATCGCTAATGAACTTTGACTAAAATGGTGGCAGTGTCTAGCAATGCACTGGCATAAGGCTACTGATGAACCACGGTATTGGTTCCACCTACTTTTGGAGATCGGAAATAATTTAGGGAACCCGTTTACCATCCACTCCATCATTCCCTGAAAACAGTGTGTCGTTTGTGAAAACTAAAAGTCTCTGGAACTTCAGATATCAGGTTCAGTGGATTCTGTGTTTTCAAGGGATTGTGGAAGGCAGGAGAAGGAACTTCTGTCTTTTTTCAATATTAGGTTAAATGAAGATGAAGGCTTGAAACACCTCCGGCGATTCGCTTTTGGTACCTCCGACAGGCCCTGCTTTGGTACCTCCCAGAGGAACTTAGACACCTTCTCCACCAAGAGGTCCTATTGACGGATTTTTTCAGTGGAGGCAATGAAAATCTGTTTTGATCAGGGGGAACTTTTAAGTTTTGTATTGGGATGGTTGGGGGGGGGGAATAATTCTTAGAATGAAGCTCAGTTAGGTCATGAAGTCTTCGAATTCTGAACCACGATAAGACGTTGTCTATTCATTATAAACTTAGGGTAACATGCCCAAATAACAAGAAATATATATATATATATATATATATATATATATATATATATATATATATATATATATATATATAGATTGTATATACAGTGAACCCTCGCTACTTCGCGGTTCGACCATCGCGGATTCACCACTTCGCGGGTTTTTTTCATAACCCATATATATATATATACGTATCGTGGATTTTCCGGAAATTTCGAAAATACCGCGATATCTGAAGACCCCAAATATGATATTTCGTTACCTGTAATTCCATCAATACTGTAATTAGTAATATCTGCTCTTACTGATTGTTCATTGCATTACATATGACATATAATTAAGCACAGAAAGAAATGAAACACGAAAAGAGAATGTGATCATACGATAATTCAGTACTGTATACAGTACATAGTAAAATTAAATCGAACATG
>NW_027168481.1:907500-1047500 GCF_036898095.1 Palaemon carinicauda | reverse complement strand
CAACAAGTAAGAGTCTCTGCGTTGACCTATCGTCGGTGGGCGACATCGACCAGAAGGTGGAAATGATAGAGGAAATCCGCACCGAGAATTGGCAATGTGACGTCAGCAACAAGAAACTTCCAATTAGATTTACCGTTTCCAAAACGATAATGTGAGGTACTCGTAACCGTAGGTGGGTATTGCATATCCGTTGACAGCTACCAGGCGGACATCGGCAGACGTAGACAGACTACGTCGTGTCCTGTAGAATCCCCTTGGCAAAAGAGAACGACAACCTCCCGTGTCTACCAAAAATCGCACGCCCGTTCCTGCATCATGTAAAAAGAAAAGATTAGAAACACGGGAGGCCACGGCCACGAGCGATGGCCTACGTACATGTTTTTTGGCCATAGACAATCCTTGGCACATTTCTTTGCGGCTGCCCAAATCTGTAGTGGTAGTAGCAAAACTGCGGGCGATGGGCGGCAGTAAGTGGCTTTATAGTGATGTCGATAGTATACCCATAAAGGACTTGATAACCAAAACCGATGCCCTTATGGACAGCCACTTCACGACCTTCAAGACCTCCATTAACATCTCCACTCCTGACGAAGAGGACGCCTATTCAACATCAACTGAAGCTGACGTGAATGCTGTAACAGTAGGACATACACTCCTACCCCTAGACGTGCCGGAGCGGTGACAAAGCCTCCCATCACCACAATATACACATTTCCATCATCAGGGCTACATAAATCAGTGAAATTATGTTCACATTAGAAATTAATCAGATCTTACAATTTCTGCTTAAAATGCTTTTGTGGTAACTGAAAATTAAAAAAAAAAATAGTAAAACAAATAGTTCAATAACTAAGAAATATAACATAAATAACTGGTGACTAACTGAGGTCCTTTACAACTAACCACTAGTGAAAACACTTGCGATAAAAACAGGAATGTCAAAGTAATATTTACATAGATATATGAGTGGTTTCACACACATATATCTATATATATATATATATATATATATATATATATATATGTATGTATGTATGTATGTATGTATGTATGTATGTATGTGCCATTAACTCCAATCAGTCCACTCAAGATTGATGTACCTTTTGGCTTCAAGGACAAATTGCAGACCTTTAAGTGATCCAACATTATTCATAAATAATATTGGATCTCATGAAGGTCTGCAGTTTGTCCCGATATTTAAGTTGAATCTTGCTGTGGGTTGTTGCAGATAAGATATTGCAGCCATATAGGAAATATTTATTTCAATGTTTTACTGTACTAAAAATATTTTATCTTTCCTTGTTTCCTTTCTTCACTGGGCTACTTTCCCTGTTGGGGTCCCTAGGCTTATAGCATCCTGCTTTTCCAACTAGGGTTGTAGCTTAGCAAATAATAATAATAATAATAATAATAATAATAATAATAATATGGGATATAGTTTAAGATCTGGCTAGAGAGTGGGTAATCCAGAACTTTCCAGTATGAGGAATCAAGTATCAATATACAAAATCGAGGTAAATAAAAAAAAATTTTATCAACTATTGATGGAACAAGCCATAGTGATTTTCTATAACTACCCTTAAGTCATTATACATCAAACGGCTTCTTCAGTCTTTGAACTCTAAACACCTACTCTTCTCATCTTTACTTAGCATAACTGAAGTCTTAGATGAGTATCATTATTTTTGACATCTGTTCAACTCCTGGATCTCTTGGGTGTTTTTTTATCATATATACATTTTAATTTAAATTCAATTAGTGTTTAACCCATTTCAATGTTCTTTAACTTGATTTTGAAATGATTCTGTGTAAATTTTAAGGAATTATATATTCGTAATGTTTACAGATTGAAATACACGTAGAAATGTTTGGAACGTTTCATAAATAAATTATGGCCCTTTTACTGATGTTGTATGGACGCTGCTGCACGCACACACACACACACACACTCACACACACACACACACATATATATATATATATATATATATATATATATATATATATATATATATGTGTGTGTGTGTGTGTGTGTGTGTATAATTCAACGCATATAAATATTCACATGTATATGTGTATCTATGAATACTTTTGCAAATATGTATATATATATATATATATATATATATATATATATATATATATATATATATATATATATATATTCAAATAAGCCATATATATTTTTGATATATTAATGTCTGGATTCTCTTAACGACCTCGGGATCAAAGCCCCAGGCGAAATCACACAAAGACAAGAGCTTGGCTCCGGCCGGGAATCGAACCCTGGTCGGCAAGCTTATATAGACAGTGACTAACCCATTCATCATATATATATATATATATATATATATATATATATATATATATATATATATATATATATGTATATATATATATATATATATATATATATATATATACTGTATATATACATATATATATATATATAATTTATATATATATAATTTATATATATATATATATATATATATATATATATATATATATATATATATATATATATATATATATATATATATATATATATATCATTAGGCATACACCGGTTTCTGCTTCAGAATGGTGTTAGAAGAAGCAAAATATCCAAAGGTTATTCAATGGCTGTATCTTAGAAAATTTATAATAGTGTTCACTCATACATTCTAATATCATCTACATCACTCACTCTGTTATACAATACTGATCTAAAAGTCTTTGAAATAAATAGGCCTACGTAGATTTGTCCTAACCGTCTATAAGCCTTTTTATATCTGTCTTTTGATAACTTTAACTCATTGTTAAATGATTCACAAATGTAGAATCTACTCTCAGCGTCAAGAACTTTGTGTTTTAATATACTATGTAGGCCTAAATCTGTTAATCAGATGCAAAAACATTACATTATGAGATTTCTTGCTAAACATTTCATGATGTATTACGAATATATACTTATACAGTATTTATCTATACAAATAAATAGAAATCTCTTATGCTGTATAACGGATTTTGAGCGAAGCGAAAAATCTATTTTTGGGTGAGATAGCCATGTCGTCCTGATGGAAGGTTCTTAATGGTAGCTTCCAAAGGGATATATGTACTACAGTGATATTCCCAGAGAATTTACCTTTAGGTCTCCAGAATTCTAACTCCTGGCACGTATATCCTTAAATTTCTCTCAAGGATATCGCATAATATCAAGGGACGTATTCTTGACACGCCACATGGCAATCTTCACCCCGAATAGCTTTTACGCTTCGAGGGGAAAAGTGGCAAAAATAGAAGGGGAGCCGTATCAAGGTTACCCTACTTCCCATACTACTATTGAGTATCAATATGGCGCCATATCCAAGATGGCGGACATTCCGTGTAGCGTTGAGCATGGTGCTACAGATACAGTACTTCGGGAGGGATTCTGCGAAGACCTTTTCTATAGAAAAGGAGGGTGGGTCCATCAGGACGACATGGCTATCTCACCCAAAAATAGATTTTTCGCTTCGCTCAAAATCCGTTTTTTGGGCTCGGCCATGTCGTCCTGATAGAAGCATACCAGAGAATTAATGTATATGTGGATTTTCATCAGTGCCTTAATCTTGGGACAATTTTTCTATGGTCATCTGAAATATTTTAGACAAATGACATTACCGTTATCCGTCATTACCAGTAATCATAAACAATGTTAGTGCTTCCCGACTCCTACGGGGAAGAGTCATACTAGACGGTAGAAAAAGAGCCTCAAGGTTAGCATATATTGTATGAACAAACATGAGTATTTACTGAGTATACAAACGGTCTCACGGTTTGTATATATTGTCAGAACAATATCAGTGTCCATCATATCTATTGTTTGTAAGCATACAATGAAATGAGGTTTACTTACATGAGTAAGTCAAAGAACTCTGGCATCTTAAATATGCAAATTGCCGGGAGAATTAGGACGCAATTACATTCTAATAGCCATTTATTTCTAATAAATGACTAATTGAAAAACGAGTGAAACGAATGTAACATAATAAAGGAATTATACATGCAACATATACAGAAATTACTTTTCTTTTTGAAAGGGAAAAATTTTATGAGTGCCACTCTAAGATTGAAAAATTTTTAATAAATTTTTCCTTATAATTTTTGTAAATGTTGCATCCTATCAACACTGTGTACTATGTACACACGGCACAAGTGTTTATCTGTATAATTCTACACCTGAGATTTTGAACAGAATTAGTGTCACCACGGTAACACTCATTTAGAGGGTATCACACTAACAGTGTTGACACCCCTTCCCCCTAATTGATAGTCCCAATCAATTAATTGTTCATCGCAGTAATCAGGCGGCAGGTTCTAATACAATACCTGCCGCCACCACATTATGCTTCAGTTCATGGACCTCCTTAGCATGGTGTATATGGAACACTCTGGATGATCCCCATCCAGTATATGAGTGAGGACGTTCAAGGTCCCAATCAATTAACTGTTTATTGCAGTAATTAGTGCTTTAGTTCATGGACCTGCTTAGCATAGTGTTTGTAAAACACTCTGGATGATTTCCATCCATTATATGAACGAAGACGCTCAAAGTCCATATACTGAAAGAAGTTCAGTGATGAAGCAATTTTCCTCGGATCATGACCTGTGGGAGTACTGTCAGGATCTGCTCTGCGAATAAAGTAGGTGAGCTTCGGCCTTAATTGTTTTAGGGATAAGTTTGATCCAGAGGTTTCTCTTTTGAAGAGCTAACCTCTCTTGAAGTCTGAAGTCCTACGAAGATAGATCTTTAGATACTCTACGGGACATAGAGAGACATCTTCCTTCAGAGAGCAGATTCTCCAAGGACCCCACCTTTTTGTGGGTAGCTCATTCTTAGCGAGAAAGGCTGGATCAGGAAAGAGATTCAGTTCTCCCTTTTCTGTGAACTGAATGTGGCCCTCATTTCTAGATAGGGCTACTATTTCCCTAACTCTAGCCCCAGAGGCTATAGGGAACAGAAAATAACCTTTTGGGTTAGATCCTTGATGGAACAATCTTCATTGTTCACAGATGAGGCATACTGAAGGACCTTGTCCAAAGACCATGAAATGGGCTTTGGAGGTGGTGCGGGCCTAAGCCTTGCGCATGCCTTCGGAATCTTATTAAAGATTTCATTTGCCAGATCCACTTGGAAGGCATATAGAAGAGGTCTAGTCAAAGCTGACTTACACGTAGTTATCGTGTTGGCTGCCAGACCTTGATTATGAAGGTGGACAAAGAAGGACAGACAGAAGTTCGTTGAAATTTCTTTCGGTCCTTTTGCTTTAACAAAAGCAACCCACTTCTTCCAAGATGGCTCATATTGTCTTCTAGTTGACTTAGATTTGTATTCTTCTAGGAATCCTATATTATCTTCTGAGATCCCAAATCTTTTCCTAACCGCTAGGGCAAGAAATTCATGAAATGAAGGGTTTGGGCTCTCTGTGATAAATCGAAGGCAATTAACTTCTGAGCCCTCTAAAATAGTACTTGGTTCAGTACTAGGGCCAGCCTCAGTCTCAGTTCCTTTACTAGAGGGAATCAGTTGCTCTCGGGCTACATGGGAGCCACCAGAGCTACTCCTCCCTGGAAGGACCTCAGCATATTGAGGACCTTCGGCAGGGAATTGGATGGGATGAACAAGAATTCCCGAGTCCATCCCTTCCATACTATAGACCTGATGTCTGTTATCTCCTCTAGAGGATCCTCGTATGGGGCTATATATCGAGGTAGTTACTTGATGACGCTCGTCATAAAGGGGTTGACCTGCAGTTCGGGGACTTGTTCCCATCTGGGAGAGAATAGGTCTGCGTCTGTGGACCATACTCTGCCGGCCTGAGCCCGAGTAGAGCATCCGCTGTCACCTTGCGGATCAATTGAACATGAACTGCTGATAGGTGCCATCCTTTTAGGCAAGGGATGGCTAACATCACCTAAACTATATGAGACGCCCTCTAGCCTTGTCGGTTCCGATGTCTAAATATCGCTTCCATGTCCCAGATCAGCCTAAGGAGGAATTATCTGCGTGGAGAGAGCTTCATCAACCACGACAGGACTAACATGGTCTTGGATAGAATTAACCGAGTTCCTTGAATTTTTCTCTGATGGGAGTGAATTCCCCATTCTTCCGACTAGGCATCCCTGCGGATGATCTTCAACAGTTAAGGTAGTTGCAAGGGCACGATCTTCAATAGGCTTTTGGCCTTTGATCGACGTTAGGGAAACTATTAAGGAAAGACCGATATTGGTCCTTTTAGATCTCTTTGAGCGTTTGATGCGTATCTTCTCCAGACTCTTAACGCATCTTTCAGCTGTGCTCTTAGCACTGGGTCTGTCATTATTGCTAACTGGAGAGAGTTCAAAACTCGTCCTTGTTAGAATTTTGGAATCCTGACCGATTACCATAGTCTCTTGACCGACCCTGTGATATCCTTTCACATCCCTAAGGGAAAGGAGAGCCGGAGTGACCTCGGGTTTTGATGGTTTTTTAACCATTGAAGCCTTTGAGCTGGAGAGAACCGAGACTTTTTGGAGCTGATTTTGCATCCCCGAGGTTCCCGGAACCGGATTACTTCCTTGAATGCTCATAGACCATCCACTTCGGGTGCTGCCCACACCAACCTTTTGTCCAGGTACTTTGTTACCTGAACCACTGCTAGGCTTGGTTTTTGCGTGACCGTGTCCGCCAATGTCGTGAAGAGACTTAGGACTATGTTTAGTCTGACAAGTGTCCGTCCTTAGGTATATGTTATCCTCTGTAACTTGAATCCTAGGTAGGAGGGGAGGGGGCGACTGACAGGTAGCTGCCGATAGGCAACTTTCAGGTCTAGCAAGACTGTGAACACCCTTTTTTGAAATAGGGTTCCTATGTTCAGAAGGATTAACATTGTGCACTTGCTGTTTTGTTTGAACTTGTTGAGTGGCAACAAGTCCAGAATGACTCTGAGTTTTCTTGAGTCCTTCTTGTGAACACCAAACAGCCTTCCCTGGAATTCGATGGACAATGCTTTCCTTATTACCTGTATGCTTAATAGCTCCAAGGTATACTCTTCCAAGACAAGGTAGGGGTGTAGGAAGAGTTGAGGAAATAATGGTAGAGGCATGAGTATTTTCCATCCTAGTCACATCTTGATTAGGCCTTGGACTCAAGGATTGAAGGTCCCACAATCCTGAAGGAGCCCCCATCCTACCAGAAGCATCTCTTTGCTTCGATTGATCAGAAAGTTTACGTCTCCGACTGCTTGCCTGTGGCACCGGGGTCCTCGAGACTGTAGGATGTTGTTGAACAGCACGAGAAAAACTAGATATTTCCGTCTTCCTCTTAGGTTGGGGACCCACATCCGTGGAAGACTTTCTCTTTGAAGAGATGCCCCACTTCCGGAGAAGTTCCATATTCTCCGTGGTGGCATTCTTAATGACCTCTCTGACTACCTCGTTTGGAAAGAGGTCTCTACCCCAGATTTTGGAAGATATTATCTTCCTTGTTTCATGTTTCGCTGTTTCAGCCACAAACAGAAACTCCCTACAAGCTCTCCTAGCCTTCATAAAAGCATAAAGGTCTTTTACTAAGGTGGCCATATGCATTTTGGCCAAGACCGTTAGCATGTCTGGGGTATCTTGGTGGGCTGAACATAACTCCATGCAATTCTGTAGGGATAGAGAGGCTGCAAATCTCTCCTTTGTCCCTTGTTCTGTAAGCAGGAGACGTTCAGAAAGTTTAGGGAGATTCTCGCTAAACTGTTGTCCAGCAACATCAGCATCTAGTTTCCCTACTGAAAAAGTTAAATGGACTTCCTTCCAATCTTCTCCTGCATGGGAAAGGCTAGTGATAGAGGCTTGCACTCCTCGAGCGCAGGACGTGGTTTGCCTGCCTCCACTGACTTAGTAACAGATTGAAATGCCTTCCATGTAAAGGGGAATGCTATTGAAGCAGGAGTAAGAAAGGTAGTATGTCTGTTACTTAGTGTGGACACTTTCGACACTGAGTAACCCGCCTTTCTCAGGCTATTTGACAAGATAGCCTGTGCCTTATCATGGTCGAGAATCATGACCTCCCTCGGTTCTGTTTCTTTTCCTGACGTTAGTTCATGCTTCAATTGAATGAAGCAATTAGGGAAAACGTTAAAGCTTGGCCAAAACTGAATTTCGTCTAAAGGAACAGCACCCATCTTCTCAGAGATGTAGAGTTTGTCGTCTAAAATCGGCATCAGCTCCGCATACTTCCATGGATTGGTTCTGGAGCATGGCGGAAGGTCTTGATCTCTGGGTCTTTTGTATGACCCTTCAGGAGCGACAAGTGGGGCTTCACAAAGCTCTTTCTTGAATTTCGCTTCCTCCTTCTTGCCTTGTATGCGAAATTTTTTCATTAGAACTTTCATAAAGGCCAAAATCTGGACCATTTTGTCTAATGGAGGTGTAGAAGGTGAAGATGTCGAGGTTGACGGTTCTAGAGCCGGCACAGACAGATGCAATTCCGACATGACATTGTCCACCTCTTCCCGTGAGGGCTTCTGGCCCTCCGTCCCAAAGGTTGTCTGAACGTAGGGAGGTGCGAACCTTGCCTGGAGCACCACTATTTCCCTACTTGCTCTCGGGAATAGTAAGCTACGCATCCTATCATTAGGTAGGTATGGTACCAGAGAGATCTTTTGGAACCCTCTTACCCAGTTGCGTAGATTCTTACGAGCTGCATCCCTAGACTCCGTCGACTCGGGATTATCAAAACCCTTAGACACTAAGGTCCGACATGTATTGCAAGCTTGTGGGTTCCAATAATGTAGGGATTCTGAAATAATATTGCAGGGGCCATGAAACCTGCATGTATTATGACCATAAAAGTACCTACTTTTAATGTTGCAGGAAACCGCAACACATGTTATCTGGGGTTCCTCCTGTAAAGGAAGGAAAGCAGAATGAGTATATGATTTATTATCTCACTGATAAGCAATATGTAAAAGACATCTTTTAACTAAAGTAGCTTAGGATAGTAAGCTAGACAGGGATAGTGGGAGACACATACTTGTGTATCCCTTGCAGGCAATTGCTGTTACCTCCCCTCAGTATTAACTAGAAGGAATTTCCTTTTTTAACAAACTCGAACAAAGTGTTCCAACCCCTAGGGATAGAAAAGTGTACAATGTCACTGTCTCTTTAGCATTTAACACTGTGGGGTAAAGATAACTGGTTTCTAATCAGAGTATTGAAGGAATTCTATTCTTTCAAAATAGGATCGGTCTCAGCAGAAGCCCGAAGGGTACCCAAGAAATGTAAGAAATAACTACTGTATCAATATACTATAGCTTTCTGGTTGCAGTATATTTTGTAGTTCCGACAGTGCGCAGCCATTGTGGCTTGCATCTGACGGTACGGTCCAGCCGGCATTACGCCAACTGGACTAGGAAATTTAAAAGACATATATTTGTGTATCCTACCCAGCTCATTTGCTGTAACTTTACCTTTCAATATTAAATTATAGAGTTTATTGATCAGGGAAACTCAAGAATAAGGGTTCTAGCCTTCAAGTATAGAGAGTGTACTACCTCTTGCCCTTTAATTTATTTAATATTGTAGGGTAAAATGTAAACTGATTTCTAATCAGAATATTGAAGAAGTTCTATTTTTTGAATATAGGATTGGTCTCAGCAAACACCTGGGCAAGGATACCTAAGATATATTGGAAGATAATTACTATTAGAGTATATACAATAGTTTTCTATCTGCCATATATCCTATACTGCAGATACTGTATACTGACTACTGTATAAACTTATACTGTGATATTGCCGGCATATCGCCAGCCTAGCTAGTCCTTGGCGGCACACCCGGCCAGCGTGCTAGCTAAAAAAGAGAGAGACAGCATGGAGCAAAGGACTGCCTTATTATTGTGTATCTATACACTAAATAAGGATGTAATCATCTAATTTTATTGCCTTTCTCCAGAAAGAAGGTTCAAATGAAAGGGGAGAATGTATCATTCAAGCTTCCATACAGCTACCAGTACCATCGCCAGCCAGGTCCAGCAGTCACATGACAGGCAGGCTAGCACCCGGCAGTACTGGTACAGTCGGCATACCGGCGGCTGAGTCAGCACGCAATTGGAAAGGAAGAATATATCATTCAAGCTTCCATCCAGCCGCCAGTACCATTGCCGGCAAGGTCCAGCCGGCACATGGCCGGCAGGCTAGCACCCGGCAGTACAAGTACAGTCGGCACCTGTCTGTGCCGGTCTGGCCGGCGGTATAGTACCCCGGCAATAGCACTTGTGGCCGGCAGTCCAAGGGAGGACTGAAGAACCTTGGTGACAGAAGAGACTTCCCATCAACAGCCATCATGGCTGCCGGCAGATGACATGGCTGCTAGCTACCTGCCCAGCCGCCGACAGCTGTCATAGCAGCCGGCAGTAAAAGTAACATGGCCGCCGGCAGCCAACATGGCCGCTGCCGATCGACATGGCCGCTGGCAGCCAGGCTAATGAATAGGAGTCCGGCCGGCCCCGCAATCTGCCGACAATCGGAGAGATTGCAGGACGACGGCCCAAAGAGATACGATGGCTAGGCCACCACTAAAGGACAGAGGAGGAGGGAAAAGGGTCCTGTGTGAGGTGTGGAAGGAGCCGCCAAGGTTGCCGGTCCTACCACTCCCTGAAGAAACTCTGTTTCAGTATCGGCGCCATCCTAGGTGACAGGAGAATATTCTCCAACCTAGTGTCTGTCACTACAGTTAAGGGGACGGCGGCAGTGCCGCCTCCTCTCAACAAGGGAGAAACAGTTCTAGTGCCGTCGTCATCCCAGGCAGCAGAAGAATGTCTATTCTTCAGCCTAGGGACTGCAAGCACAGGACTAGTCTTCTAGACTGCAAGGAGAAGGTGGCGGCATCATACCACCACTTCAAGTGCGGCCTAGGGAGGGCTAGCCTCCTATGCCAGCAGCCTGGCCGGCGGGGAATGACTATTCACCCCGCCGGCCAGCCGCCGGCACAAGACTAATTACTCTGAGGTTCTGACCGAATCCCAAAACCTGCTATCTGCGGCTAAGGGAAGGGACAGAAAAACCCTGGGTTAGTCATGCCTGAATGAAAGCTTGAGGCACGACCCACCAGTGTTGTAGCCTAAGGCTACACTCAGAGGACCCATAAATCTCCTATGGAGATGTGTAATGGTTTATATAATAATTCTAGGAGATATCTATCTCCACCTGAATTGATAAAACAGTACACGAGGGTAACCAGGGAAATGTCTGAAAGTATTATAGATCTCCTAGGTTAGCTTACCTAGGCAAGACGAGATCTCGGTTACCTCAATCACCAAAACTCTAACTTAAACGAACGACATAGAAAAAGGAAAATTATGCACATTATAATTAACTTTACAAGTATGATTTGCCTAAATAGCTTTCATAATTAATTAATTCTATTTAAACCAGGAAGTCGTTCTACTAACTAAATAACACATGCCTAACGAACGACAGCGCCCATGGCGCCTCCGGTGCAGGCCTAGCTCCTAGGCACAATAAATTACTCTAATTTCACTGTGAAACATGAGCTAAAATATACTCGTTGTAAAGACCCAATACTCAACTTTCCAGAGGCGAAAGAAGTTGGAGATTGCATGATTATAATCCTTGAAAATCGATCGAAAAAGTTAGATCAACAGGGAACACCACCGAGCGAAATCGCTACAAAATTAGGAATGTCCGCCATCTTGGATATGGCGCCATATTGATACTCAATAGTAGTGTGGGAGGTAGGGTAACCTTGATACGGCTCCCCTTCTATTTTTGCCACTTTCCCCCTTGAAGCGTAGAGGCTATTCGGGTTGAAGATTGCCATGTGGTGTGTCAAGAATACGTCCCTTGATATTGTTTGATATCCATGAGAGAAATTTAAGGATATTCGTGCCAGGAGTTAGAATTCTGGAGACCTAAAGGTAAATTCTCTGGGAATATCACTGTAGTACATATATCCCTTAGGAAGCTACCATTAGGAACCTTCCATCAGGACGACATGGCCGAGCCCAAAAAACTTTATATCAATAGAAGACGCTGGTGTATTAATAGAATGGGCTGATACACTTGAGAGTCCTTGGGCTGCTCTTTCTTTAGATTCCTTGTCCAGTGACGTCTTCCAAAACTAATTAGGTATGTTCTCATAAAGAAAATAGAAGTGGAAGGAAACGGTTTCAGAAATCAATTAATAAAGATAGAATCATTATTTTTTGCAGATGATGCCTTAGTAATTGCAGAGGATATACATAATGTAAAGCGTAACATCCAAATATAAGTAGAAACTGGTAAGAAATGTGGGTTAGAAATTAATAAAGCAAAGAGTAATATTATGATCTACAACATGAAAGAAAAGCCAGATCACATAGAGGGAATCAAAGTAGTAGAAAGTTTAACATACTTAGGAATAAAGCTAGATAATAATAGGAACAAATTTAAATCTCAGAAAAGGGTAATGATAGAAAAAGAACAAAAATTAGCTAATTTAACATTCAGTAATAGAGGAAAGTTGCAATAGTGTAATAATAGGAAAAATTTTGTATGGAACAAGTATTATAAATCTAACAGAAACTGAAATAGAGAGACTACAAAGGATAGAAAATGGGGTATACAGGAAGATTTTAGGTACCACTAAAAGCACGGCCAATACTACTCCGAGAGGGGAGATAAGAGCATCTTCTATGAGAGCAAAGGTGATGGATGGGAAGCTGAAGTACTTAAATCCTACCCTAAATGGGAAGAAGGAAATTCTGAAAACAATTATCCTGGATATTCAAGAAAAAGAAGGAAGATGGTGGAAACAACCGGCAAAGTGCTTATAAGAATGAAATATAGATATAACCAAGACAGATAAGAAGAATAAACAAGGCAGAAATTAAATCGGAAACCAGAAAGTGGGACACTGAAAAGTGGAAAGATGAAATAGAAAGTAACCTGAGGTTATAAATACTGTATAAAGGACGTGGAAGAAAGAAATTGAAGAAGAGGAATTTTATGACAACACGTGACGTTTGCTTCAGTGATATTTTTAGAGCAAGGACCAATACATTAAAACTAAACATTGTAAATAGACATAATAGGGGGAATGTAAGCTGTGACTTTTGTGAAAAATCAGAACTTTGGAGGCGCCGTTGCAAAAGCTTTGTCTCACCCCAAAACCACAAGTTCCACAACCAGAACAAATTGTCTGAGTGAACGTTCTTAAACTACTTCCTCAGGCGTTACGTTGTCTTATTTATATTAAGTGTGCGATGATTTTTACGCGGTTTAGTGTAGTGAATTTATCAACAAGACTTCATTCATTCAATGGTGAGTAGTTTTGGGATATCTTTGACTTGATAAATTGTGTTGAAACAATGTTCTGGACGTATATGTGATATTGGCTTTCTCGGGATGCCTACTGTGTTACTGAAAATAGGGTATTATTTTACTGTATTACAGGGCAATGTAACCTAGGAAAAAAAAAACTTCTTTTTCTTATAGAAAAAATTACTCTCTCTTCGAAAATGACACTCGTTCCCGTCGAAAATGTATAGTTTCAGAAATATATATATATATATATATATATATATATATATATATATATATATATATATATATATATATATATATATATACAGTGAACCCTCGCTACTTCGCGGTTCGACCATCGCGGATTCACCACTTCGCGGATTTTTTCCATAACCCATATATATACAGTAATATATATATATATATATGTATGCATGTATTTTTGTATATATGTAGGTATGTATATGTGTATACATATAAATATATATATATATATATATATATATATATATATATATATATATATATATATATATATATATATATACACACGCACACACACACACATATATATATATATATATATATATATATATATATATATATATATATATATGTATATATATATATATATATATATATATCTAAAGTAGGAAGATGTGATGTAGTTCTAAGGGAAAAGTATGGGAAATATGTCTGGGTAATAAGCAAAGCTCTACCTCCAGTTTGTTTCTACATTATGATCAGAGATAAATGTAAACAAAACATTGGTTGCCATTTTTTATCGTGCTTTTTAGCATGTTTAGGAAATGCATGATATAAAATCACCTTTAATATTTGTGCCTGTTTTAGTTTAGGGTACTGTAGTACATGCATTAAGTGTTCTGTACATTAAAGGGTAGTTTGTTAACAGTACTACGTACAAGGGAAGGTTTTAAAAGTCTGAATATACATGTTGAATAAATAGGTAAATATGGTGTCACTACTTCGCGGATTTTCACCTATCGCGGCCGCGACTGGAACCTATCTACCGCGATAAACGAGGGTTCACTGTATATATCTATCTATCTATATCCTACGGTAATGGGGGACCCCCAGTGGGAACTCGGGGTTTTGGGTGGGGAAAACATACTGGGGAAACGATATATAACCGTAAAACAAGCCTTTTATTCTCTATACATTACCTTCTTGGTTGTATAATAAGCGGAGGAAAATACAAAACAGTATAACTGGATAAACTTTGGAGGCGCCGTTGCAAAGACTATGGCTCATGAAAAAATACAGTAACCAGTGCTGCCAACGTCTGATGTAGATCAAATGTTAGCCTAACATGCTAACATTAGCAGTGTTTTTCATTTAATTTTTCTCATTCTACTTGGCGGTTGTAGACGCTCCCGTTCGTTCGTTCGTACATAGCAGGTTTCGACCCTCTGCGCAAAAACACCGCCTCCCTTCGCATAGACTTTTCCTCTACCAATAGGATTTCTTCTTCTCTAATCGTGAAATGTAACTATCCGTCTCTCTACCAGCTCTGTTCAAGTCTATTACTTGATTAGTTATGTAATACTCTCTTATACATACAGTAGACCCCGCCATACGACATTAATCTGTTCTGGAGTTGGTATCGTATGGTGAAAATGTCGTATGGCGGGCAATAGAATAGCTAATGCGTGCTAAACCCCAGGTAAAAACCTTGAAGATTAGTACGTAACAAAATAGTATAGTAAGCACTGTACTATAGTATACTTATATATAATATACATGTACTGTACAGTATATAATTAAATAACATTACACATATAAATGAAAATTATATACTGTACTGTATAGGAAAAATTAAATTTTATTTACCTTTGGTGTGACGTGACTTGAGCTGGTAGTGGTTGGAGGCAGAGGGGGAGGAGGCGTTAGATATAAAAACGATCAATGCTAATTATGTTATGTACACTTAATAATAAATTTATTCTTACTATTAAACACTTATAATTAAAAATGCTCTTTTTTTTATTATTTTTGTCTTGAAATTTTTTTTATGATTTTTCTTTTAGAACTTAAAAAAATTACTTTTTTTTAGCTTTTTTAATAGAATCGCTTATCATCTTTGCTTTCTGACACTTCTCTTTTGGAGAAATATCTATCCAAAGAAGCCTCTTTCTGACGACTCCTCAAAGTATTTCTAAATGACTCATACACTTGTCATTAACACTCTCCAGAAGATGACCTGTGTGAAATTTTTGTGGGTGTTTTTTTCAATGAATTTCATAAGGTTTTCATACCAACCGATAGCTTCCCTTATTTCTGCTGATGTCGTTTCTTCAGTCTCCCTTCCGTCCTCGCCACCACTAGAGCTGTGCTCTTCTTGAATGATGGTCAATTGCATTGCCTCCAACTCCTTCAAGTCTTCGGTCGTAAGCTCCTCCCTGTGCTCCTCGATAAGGTTATCGACGTCAGCCTCATTGACAACAAGGCCCATGCACATGCCTTTTTTGTATTTCTTTAATATCTCCAGCTTCGTTTCCATAGTAATCATCTTCTTACTTTTCCCTTTAACATCACTAGCAATCTTGGGACCCATGGCTAACGAATTAAAGTTGGAATTAAGCACGAAAATGCACAAAAAATACGATATCGTAAGCACTCACACGAGATCAAGTCTTTACGAAACGCACATGAGAATCTGAACTGAACGTGCGATTAACAAAGAGAGAGACTGAGGCAGCATTGTAGGAGGGATTTTGGCCAATAGCATATCGGCATCTTAGTGACGCCGTGACGCTGACCAATAACAGACCAGCTTCTTAGTGGTGGTAGGAGTGTGATTCGCACAATCGTACGCGTAAAAACCGCCAAGTTTGAATTTTGGAATTCGATGCCGTAAAGTGGGAAAATGTCGTAATGAGGGGACAAAAAACCTCGTATTCCACACCGTAACGTGAAAAAAAACGTAAGTTGGGGACGCTGTATCCCGGGGGCTACTATATTACGTTTAACCCAAGAATTACTCGTTTTATTATCCGATACCTTATAAATAAAATCACCATTTTATATTCCCATTAAATATTATTTATCATACATCCCATTTTAACTTCCTATATTGCTTTTATTTCTTTTGTTATTACCTTGTCACAACCCGATTTCACATAAATACTTGATCTGGACAAGTTTCCCATTCCAGTTCATTCGTGTTTACCCTCTAGACTCCGTTGTTTTCCTGTTAACCAATCACGAACCCATACGTATTCACAGTCCGTCATTTCAAGTGAGATTTATATTTTCCTATTTTGCGATGGAGGAAGTTATAGAAACTTGAAACGGCTGCAGTATTCCATACCTAAAAGCATTTGCTAAATTCCATAGTGATTTTTATGATTTGACATCCAATGTTTATAATTTCCTTAAAGCACACAATGTAATACCTCAACGTTTACAGTGCCCCAAGTGCCGTTCCTTCCTATCTTACAGGAAAGACATTCACATATTTTACTGTAATACCCAAACCAAGATATCTCGAACCAAAAAGACACCTTCCCGTGACCCGCAAGTTTCGTCGTCCGCGTCATAAAGGTAAGTCATTCAACAAAAGTCATTATATTCGGTTTGTGACCTGTTAACTAATAGGTTATGTTAGGTTGGTTTGTTAGGTTCTGTACCCTTTTTGTACCTTTTTATATATTGTGTAAAGTGTACTGTATATGGAACAATTCTTTAAAATACACATGATAATATTATCGTAGTACTGTATTGCTATCGTTAACAATGCCTTTGTAACGTTGTTAACACTGTATTATTGGTAACATTGCTAATTTTATCGTTCGTAGCACATACGTTAGGTTTGTGACCTGGGAACTCCTAGGTTAGGTTAGCTGGGTTTGTTAGGTTCTGTACCCTTTTTGTACTTTTTATATATTATGTAAAGTGTATATGAAAAAAATATTTAGAATACGCATTGTAATATCTAGCTTTTAAACATCTGACTTAGCCGGTGGATATATATATATATAGATTACGTCTCTGACGTCACGGCAGAAAATTCAAAACTCGTGGCAATCGCAGATTGGATAGCTAGGTGTACTACTAGCGCCACCACTCGCCAGGTAACTGGAACCATTATATGATTCCTCAGATCTTTTCTGCCGCCATTGCTGGCGACATCATTGGAACATTCGCTCGTTATAACCTTCGATTTTTGCAGTATCTTTGGTGAAGTTTTTTTTTTTTTGGTTAATTGGCTTTCGCTTGATTGGATTTACTTACAGATTCTCTTGAACCTCTTTTGATTTGAATTATTTTGACCTTTGCTTGTTGATCTCTCTCTGGAATTTTCCAAAATGGCTGACCCTTCCCCAGTTTATAGAAAGTGTGTGAAAGGCTGTAAAACCCGCCTTCCTAAGGCCTATATGTAGAGGTAAAAATTGTCAATTAGGGGATCGATGTGATGAATGTGTGTTGTTATCTGAGAGTGAGTGGCTGGATTTTGATTGGTACACTCGTAAGTTAGAGAGAGATAGAGTCAGACGAAGTTCTTTTCGATCTAGAGAATTTTCCTCTCCCCGTGCCCCTGAACCTATTCCTTCCCCTGTAGTGGTAGTTCATGAACCTCCTACTGTTACCGCTGAGCCTTCATTTAAGGATATGATGAGTGCTATTCAAGCCCCTGGTGTTAGGGTTGAGTCGCTTGCTGTGGACAGGAACCAACTTATGTCCGATGTGAATATGCTTAAAAGTGCCAGTGTTAGTGCCAAAAGTGCGGGGAATATGTTCAGTGCTGTGAAGGGTGTGTCTCCTCGTACCTGTCGTTCACCTAGCCTAAGACCTCTTTCAAGCTCCCCAACCCCTGGGAGAAGGAAAGTCGATCAGCGAAAGGGAACGAGAAGTGTAACCGCACGAGCAGACGTCCCCTCGAGCGTTTCTGTTGACGTTTCACGAAACGCTCTCCCTCACCATGGGAAAGATGAGGTTAAGTTTACCTCATCTTCAGATGACGCTTTGGTCAGTAAAGATAATCGCGACTGGCGTCAAGTTTCCAGACCTCTCAAGAAGAAAATGATCTCAATAGATCAAAGTTGTTTATCGCCTCAAATGCCTGGCTGTAGTCATTGGAGCAGTCCAGAGCGATTGCCTTCTTCTGAAGAAGGTTCTCCTGCCAAACGTACTCTTAGAACGTCTGGTTCAGACAATCTTCCAGCGATTGCTCTGTAAGTTCCTGGATCGGTTGTGTTGTCTGGATGTTCCAGGCGTGATGTGAGCGGGGGAGAAGGCGAATTGATCGCGGACGTTTCGGGCCGAACCTTACCACAAGTTGACCCTAAGTTGAGCCTGTTACAGGACATGCAGCTTAAGCTGTCTTCAATTATGCAGTCATATCGACGAGTTCCCGAGCGTCATGAAGCTTCGCAAGCTGATCGTCGTAACTCGGTTAAGCTTGAGCGTAAACGAAACGTCAAGCTTCCAGGCGTGAAGCTGAACGTCAAGCAGACGTGTTAACTGATAATGACGTTCATCATGCAGTCAAACGTGACGCCGAACGTCAAGTTAAACGTGACGTCGAGCATCAATCATATCAAGTTAGACGTGACGTCGAACTTCAAGTTGATCATGACACCAAACGGCAAGTTGATGCTGGATGTTGAACTAGCGCACACGGTGCCTAACATATAGTTTGCGCACAGGCACGCAAAGACGTCTTTATTCCAGCTGAAGTCTTGTTGGAAGAAGATGTTGTTGATCCCTTTCAGCAGCTGAACCTTTGGAAGACTTATCAAAGGAAGAACAGCCTAAGACTGCACAGCATCCTTAAGACCTTAAGAAAATAATGAAAGTTTTTACGGAGGAATTTCCTAGTCACTTTGTTCCTGTTGCTCCACGCTCCCCCCCCCCCCCTTCAGAGTTCACCTTGGGGACAGCAACTCAAGCTCCTATTTTTACAAAGATGGCTCTTTCAAGATCATCTAAGAGAGCTTTAAGATTGTTGGGAGACTGGATGCAGTCCAAGAAAAATCTAGGCAAGTTGGCTTTTTCTTTCCCTCCAGCTAGACTAGCTTCCAGGTCAAGTGTGTGGTACGAGGCAGGAGAAATTCTCAGCTTGGGAGTACCTGCCTCTGCCCAGGGGGACTTCTCAAGACTAGTAGACTCTTCTCGTCGATTAGCCATGAGACGTACAAAAATTTTCTGGACGACTTCGGAACTTGATCATCTTCTCAAGGGCATCTTCAGAGCCTTCGAGGTTTTTAACACTCTCGACTGGACTCTGGGAGCCTTGGGAAAGAAAGTTTCTTCTTTTAAGAACAATGATAGTTTTATTCAGATTATATCTTGCATGGACAAAGCTGTTAGGGATGGCTCTAATGAATTAGCAGCCCTTTTTATGGCTGGAGCTTGAGAAAAGAGCTCAGATGTGTTCTTTCCTTTCCATGGGGGTCACCCCTGATCAGAGGTCTGAATTAATGTTTGCGCCGCTCTCTCATTCTCTGTTCCCACAAGAACTTGTGAAAGAGGTTGCTGCATCTTTAGCCCGGAAGGCCACCCATGACTTGGTCTCCAAGACAGCTCGAAAAGTACTTCCAGCTTCCTTTTCTAGCAACAAACCAAAAGTGGATACTCCTTTGTCTAGATTTATTCCTCCCTTTTGAGGTAGACCCGTCTGTAGGGGTAACTCCAGATCTGATGGGAAAAGAGGAAAAAGGAGGGGATCAAGATCGGGTCGAAGCAGAGTCTGACTGCTTTCGACTTCAGACAGCAGTAGGGGCCAGACTGATCAACTTCTGGCAGGCTTGGGAGAGAAGGGGAGTTGGACCCTTGGTCCGTCCTTTTGCTGAAGGAGGGATACAAGATTCCTTTCATAAAGAAACCCCCTTTAGTTCAAGATCTAATAGATCTCTCTCCCAGATACTGAGAGAACTCAAAGAGACAGGCTTTGCTTCTACAATTGTCCCTCTTGTTGGAAAAAGGGGCTGTAGAGAGGGTACAGGACTTGCAATCTCCAGGTTTTTACAACCGCCTCTTCCTGGTTCCAAAGAACTTCGGGGGGATGGAGACCAGTCCTAGATGTAAGCGCTCTCAACGCTTTCATTCAGAAAACAAAATTGTTCCGTAACTGAAATACAAACCACGCTTCGTTCCGTAACCGAAATACAAACCATGCTATTTACATAGGGGTTTACTTTCGGCGTAGCTGAAATTGACGAGCCATTAGATTTTAACGAGGGTTTACTACCCCCGCGCTAGTTAGCAGGGGTAGGGGAGGGGTAGCTTGCTACCCCTCCCCCCTCACACACCGGTGAAATGTCTCACTTCACTTTTGGCCCGGACGATGTACAGACGCGCCTGTCTTCGTCCTCGCTTGGCAGCCATTATATGTTTTGTCTTTACTTAATCACTTACTTTTCTTATACAGTGGAACCTCTACACACGAACGTATCTACATCCGAATTTTCCAACATCCGAAGTAAAATTCGAGCAAATTTTTGACTCTACACCCGAATTTTATTTCGACACACGAAGTAAACATTATTAACAGTGCTTATTTTCTTCCTTTTCTCACATTTCCTTTTTGATTTTACCTATAATCAGGGTGCCTAAGAAGCTAAGTTTCAGTACAGGAAGAAGGCAATTCTTTCATTAGAATTGAAGCAAGAAATTATAGAAAAACATGAGAGCAGTGTGCATGTGAGTGATACTGTATGGCTAAACAATATGGCCGGAATAGGCCTATGATCTCGAGGATCATCAAGCTGAAGGCAGCCATTAAAGCAAATAACCATCGAAGGGGATCACCATTATTGCAAGAAAATCTTAGCAATACCCTGGAAGAGATAGAACGCCTTTTGTTGATAGGGATAAAGGACAAAGAGATTATTGGCAACGATCATTTGTGAGAAGGGCCAGCGTGATGAACAGAAAGAAAGAAAAAAGTGAAGCAAAGAAAACCGTGATAGCATTAACAAGCTCTTTTAAATAAGACTTCTCTCTTTTTCTGTTTATCTCTAAACATAGCATTAACATGTTCTTTAAATAAAAATCTCTCTCTCTCTCTCTCTCTCTCTCTCTCTCTCTCTCTCTCTCTCTCTCTCTCTCTCGGAAAAAAATAATAGACGTATCACACTATAACAGCGAAGAAGATCGGAAAAAAATAATAGACGTATCTAACACTATAACAGCGAAGAAGAACGAGAGAGAGAGAGAGAGAGAGAGAGAGAGAGAGAGAGAGAGAGATTAAACAAAAATGTGTTTAGAGTACATATGATTTTTAACAGCGTCAACGAGTTGAAAAACAATTAAATGTAACTAAGAAAGTAATAACAGCTAATCTGAATTCCTTTATTAACTAAAACAAATACTGATACAAACACACTCGTGTGCGTAGGCACAAACACTCACATAGGTGCAAAAATTGCTACGCAGTGAGAGAGACGGTCGGGGAGGAGGTAGAGATGGTGACTGCGATAACATACCGTAACTCGTCACTGAAAGTGATGAAAATAAAAAATCAAAAGAAAAAAACGCAAAAAATATGAAATATAAAAATAAAAAAGCTAAGTTAGATTAAAATTTCCGTAGCGTAAGTTACGGTATGTTATCGCAGTCACCATCTCTACCTCCTCGCCGATCGTGTCTCCTCGTGCGTATGTGTGTGTTTGCGCATACGCACACGAGTGTGTTTGTATCAATATTTGTTTTACTTAAAGGAATTCAGATTCGTTGATATTGTTTTTTTAGTTACATTTAACTGTCTTTCAACTCGTTAACGCTGTTAAAAATCATATGTACACAACACATTTTTGTTAAATCTCTCATTTTTGTTTAATCTCTCTCTCTCTCTCTCTCTCTCTCTCTCTCTCTCTCTCTCTCTCTCTCTCTCTCTCTCTCTCTCAGAAAAAAATAATAGACGTCTCTAACACTAACAGTGAAGAAGAACAAGAGAGAGAGAGAGAGAGAGAGAGAGAGAGAGAGAGAGAGAGAGAGAGAGAGAGAGGGTATTTTTTTAAAGAACATGTTAACACCATGTCTACCTTCTCGCCGATCGTCGGTCTCCTGGCGTAGCAAATCCTACACCTGGGTTGGCCTGTCTCTAAGGTAAAGTGGCAATAGAACACATTTTTTATTTATTATTTCTTTATAATTATCTTTTTTACATGCTTCTTTCATATTATGCAGTTATGTTATTGCTATGTGTAATTATGTGTAGCCATTTATTAAGGATTTATTATGGGTTTTTAGGCCGAGGAACGAATTAAATGAATTACCATGTATTCTTATGGGAAAATTCGTTTCTACATCCGAACATTTTCTACATCTGAAGTTGGTTGTGGAACGAATTAAATTCGTATGTAGAGGTACCACTATACTCTATATATATGTAAACATATTTTTATGTTTATGTATATATTTGAGTATAGAAATCAGTAAGTTTCCTTTTCAGAGTTCGTGCTTGTGTGTGTAGTGTACGTTATCTCCGTGGAGCCCGCGGCAGTTGAGCCACCACGGTGTAATTTCATGGGTCGCGTTTGAGTTTGACTATGGTCTCTCTCTCTCTCTCTCTCTCTTGAGGTCGTTCACCCATTACTACGTTTTACCTTTACTACGTCCTGGGTAGCTGTATTAGCAACTCTCTGGTGGATATACGAGGTGCCTCACACTGAGGGACCTGGGGGAACCCAAACAAAAAATAAGGCAAGGTAAGGCAATAAGCTTCCTTCCCGTGTCGGGTGGGGTTGCTACACCGTACATTTTATCTCAATTAGTTTATGAATCTAATTGTATTTGTTAACTTTTCAACTTATTGTAGAACGCTTCCTTTCGGGGTTTTCGTTCTTTCTTTAGTGAACATTCATATTTGAATTACATAATTATAATTGTTATAATTCTGTGTTTGTTACAGCTCTCCTTTGGTGAGTGTAAGTGGAGTTGAGGGCACGTGCCCGTTGTGTAATTCTTGTGTTCTTTTCCCTCGGGATTCCTCTTCGGAGTCTTCCCGGGGGAATGAATGTTAACTAATTACTTTTTTATTTTTTCACAGTTAACGATCTAGTTTCGTTTGTATAATGTCCTGGAAGTGCTCCCGTGACGACTGGCAGCTCTTCAGTTCATCTTAGAACTCTCAGGAGGCTCGCCTCCTTGGGTGGGTAACTTCCCTTCCGAGGGAAGGTTCCCTGTCCAGGCTTGAGTTTTTCCCTTCGGGGGGAACTCCTCTTACCTTTTTTTTTGTGTTCCTGGTCCTCCGGTGGTTATGCTCTTGGTGCTGAGTGACCGTTTTTGTAACCTTGCTCAAGGGGCTGAGCGGTTGCAAGCTCGGACCATGGAATTCGTGCGATTATGCTCTTGGTGCTGAGCGGTCGCACCTGCAGCTACGCTCAAGGGGCTGAGCAACTGCAGGAGCCCCTCTTCGGAGGATTGCTCTTTTTAGGTCACTTGCTGACCCGTCTCTTCTACGAAGTGTTCCTCTTTCGTTCGCGAGGGAGGACACTCATAGAGACTCCTCTTCGGAGGACTCTACTGCTGTTGCTGTTGGCTCAGTCCCCTTCGGGGGGCATCTGAGCCCTTCGGTCTCTCCTGCGAGTGCTTCTCCCCCGGGGGGGAGTTCACCACAGAGGCTCCTCTTCGGAGGACTCCGTCTGCTGTTGTTGCTGTTGTTACTGAAGGCTCAGTCCCCTTTCGGGGGCCAAATGAGCCCTACGGTCTCTCCTGCGAGTGCTTCTCCCCCGGGGGGAGTTCACCACAGAGACTCCACTTCGGAGGACTTCGTCTGCTGTTGTTGCTGAAGGCTCAGTTCCCTTCAGGGGGCAGTTGAGCCCTACGGTCTCTCCTACGAGTGCTTCTCCCCCGGGGGGGAGTTCACCACAGAGACTCCTCTTCGGAGGACTCCTCCTGCTGTTGTTGCTGAGGGCTCATTTCCCTTCGGGGACAGCTGATGCCAACGGTCTCTCCTGCCAGTGACTCTTCCCCTCGGGGGAGTTCACGATCAGAGACTCCTCTTCGGAGGTCGGACGGTGTTGCGCCTGTCCGAGGTCGTCTTTATCTTTATTCGACGTTCTCCGCAGAGGATCCTCCTCGATGAGTACCAACCGTTGCAGCTGCTCTACTCCTGCCAGACCTTCTAGTCTTCATCTGCGTTCCTGGACGCAGATGGGCAGTGGGCGCCAACACACCCCGTTTACAACGGGCACCGGTCCCTTCGGGGCTAAGTGGCTTATTCCACAGTCTGGGTAAGTCCCTTAAGTGCCAGGTTTTTCCTGCGCTCTAGCGCTCGCCTGCTGTGGACCACGATCTCCGGTAGTTGAGTCTCGCCATAGATCTTCTTCCTGCGCGCCAACACTCACCTGTGCTTCTGGTCTTCTGTGCGCCAGCTCTCTTCAGTTCGCCAGCGCACATCTGCGCGCCCTTTCCTGCTACGCGCCATGGGCGCCAACGGTTTCCTGAACACCCACGATCGCCTGCTTGTCAGCGCGCATCGGCGCTCCCCCTTCCTGATGCACCTGCGCGCCTTCTGATTAACGCGATGCGCACTAACGTTCGCCCTCACGCTCACGATCTACGAGATCTGGGCGCAGGCAAGAAGATTTCCTTCGCCTTCTCGCCGACGATCTTCTCTAGTCTCTTACGTGTCAGCGATCTCCTACGCGCCCGCGCGATTCTTCGCCTGCGCGCAAGCGTTTTTAACGCGCCACTGCTCGCCAACGCGCCACTGCTCGCCAACGCGCCATCGCTTGTCAACGCGCCATCGCTTGTCAACGCGCCATCGCTTGTCAACGCGCCATTGCTTGCCAACGCGCCATTGCTTGCCAACGCTCCTTCACTCGCCTACAGGCCATCGCTCGCCAAGACCCGCCATCGCCCGCCTACGCGCCTTCGCCCGCCTACGCGCCATCGCCCGCTTACGTGCCATCGCCCGCCTACGCGGCATCGGTCTCCCGGCCGCCTGCGCTCGCCCTCTCGGCCGCACGCGCATGCGTGCCCGCGCACATGGGCACCCATGTTCGCCCGTGCGCGAACCAACGGTTCCATCGCGCGAGCGCCAGCGCAATTCCTGCCAGTGAGCTATCGCTCGCCAATGCGCCATCGCTCGCCTGCGCACCATCGGATTCCGACCGCCAACGCTCGCCCTTCCAACCGCGCTCGCCCCCACCTGCGCTCCCTCGCGCACTTTCGTCTGCGCGCCTGCATGCCCGCGCACGGGCGCACCCACGTTCGCCCACGAGCGAACCATCAATTTACCATCGCGCGAGCGCCAGGGCGATTTCGACTGCGGTTCCCATCGGGGTTTTGCAACACGGGCAACCTGGCGAGTCTTCTGGAGCGTGTACTTCCAGAACACGATCTTCAGCCCGTGAACGCAGAGCATGGTACGTGCAAGAGCAGGAAGAACCTTCAGGGAGGTCTGAGCAACATTCTTCTCCTTCTTTTCAGAACCTGGTTTAGCCCTTCCTCCCCACCATTCCATGGAAGGGTCTTGCCAGGGAGTTTTCTTTCGAAAATTCTCCGCCGGGCAGGGGGTGATTGGTTTAGCCCTTCCTCTTCACCTTTTCGTGGAAAGGGCTTACCAGGCCTTTCCCTCTCCGATTGCGACCCAAGGATTTGTACAAGGAAGTTCCATGAAGATCATGGGAACTTTTCTTCTCTCGGGCTCAAGCACCTTTGCGTTCCGTCGCCAAGTTTCAAACTTGCGGGCAAACTCGATGTTGAAGCATCTAGACGCAGTGACCGAGGGCTTCCTCTCGGGAGTCCCATCCGTGGATGTCGACAAGCTCAGACACTCTTCCATCCTTGGGAAGAGCTTGTTTGAGCCCAAGGACGGAGAAATGGACAGCTGGTGTGCGGAGGAAGTCGAATCTCGTTTCACTCCTCCAAAAGGCGCTTACTTCCAGACCCTGCAAGCCTCCGACGCCTCTTCATACGGCCTCGTCAGCCTAGGTTATTGGAACCGGCAGCTAAGACAAGGTGTACAATAGCAGTCCCCTCCTGTCAGGGACAGGTAGGACGGGAAGACCTCCCGGGGAGGCAATAATCCTAGAGGGAGCGGCCGAGTTCGCAAACTCTAGGATTGGCAACCCCCTTGCAGGTCTCCCGCTGGGGGGATGCCTAAGGTTAGGCTTCCAGATAAGTTTCCCGGTACCGATTCCTGCACAATCTCCGTGATCAGCCAAGGATATCGCGCCTCGGTCTTAACATCTCTCCTCCGCTGACAGCGAATCCAGTGTCGTTGAGCTTCTATGCCATGGGATCGGCAAGAGGTTTGCCTGTCGGGCAGAAGGAGCCATGCTTTAGAAGAATGTCCTCCATAGGGTCGTCGACGGCTTCCCCCCCGGCTTCTTCAGTCGATCCTTTCTTGTAAGGAAAGCATCTGAGACGGGAGTTCCGTCATCGACCTCTCAGCTCTGATCAAGCTTGTCGAACAAACTTCGTCCAGCGTGGAACAGCAGAGTCGATCAGACTGGTAGCGAGACCACAAGACTCCATATGCCCTGGATCGGAAGGACGGGTACTTCCAGGTCTCCTTCCATCCGTCTTCCAGGAAGCACTTGGAATTCAGCCTAGACTACAGATGTACCTGTTTAAGATGCTGTGTTGCGATCCCGCCACAGCATCGCAGGTTTTCACCAGAGAACTCTCCCTGCTATCCTCATGGCCACTCAGGAGCAGGCTTCCGCCTCCTTCGCTTTTTGGAGGTCTGGCTAACTGCGGTAGTCTCGGATTCGACCTTCTTCGACACCGAGACAAGCTTCCGGGACTTTACCAAGATCGAGGGATCATGGTAATTTGCAAGGAGCCTTCTCTGCTTCTACCTCAACATCTGGGATATCTAGCCATGATATTATCTCCTTCTCCAAGCCTTCCCTTCAGTTGACTGTGGCAAGGCTGAGGAGAGTTGCGGAACCTTTCCTCAGGCAAGGAGAGCTTTCAGCCCTATCTTGGGACGTTTCCTAGGTCTCCTTTCCTCCTTGACCTGTCAAGTCCCGAACGGACGCCTCAGGATAAGTTTCCTGTTAGGCGGCCCAAGTTCCGGTGGAATCAAAGCAATGATTAACCGTACTTTCTGGCCCCTATGGGACCAGCAGAACGATTAGACCTGCAATGGGGGTTGACCTATGGAAACCTCTTGCATGGGAGTGGATCTTCTCGTCCTTCCCCCGCATTTGATGCTGTTCTCAGACTTGTCAAAGAAAAGGGGGGGGGGGGGGGATGTCCTGGTTCAGGCCTATGGTCAGGACCTGAAGGGTACCTCCACATCATTCAGCTAGGCTTAGAGGCCGTAGTCTGGCCCTTCAACAGATCCAACAGATCCTGCCGAGTCGCTCCATGCACGACAACTCCATGGTACTGGCGTATTCCAACTAGCAGGGAGGTACATTTTCATACTTTCGCATCTTGGAGTAGAGATACTGAGATGATCCGAAGTCCACTCAATACCACTATCGGCTCGCTCATTCCGGGCAGAGGAATGTTCTCTCCGACAATCTGAGCAGATAGAGAGTACCTGGGGGTCTTTGGCCTCTAGTAACCAGCAAAGTCCTGGCCTGGGGTACCTGATCACGACAGCCTGGAACTTCAAGATGCCGCTGTATAACCCCCAGTCTCAGACCCCAAGACTCTTTGGCAAGATGCTTTCCGGTGACGGTGGGACAGCATCGATGCCTACATCTTCCCACCATTTTTGCCTGTTGAGAAGGGGTCTCAACGAGACCAGATTGTCGGTCAACCTATCGATGACCCTGAGAGCTCCGCTGCGACTTTACGCAGAACTGTTTCCGGACCTTCTGCATCCCCTGGCGGAACTCCCGGGAGAGCTTCTTCCACGACACAGGCTACTCAAACGACCACACTGCAACATCTATCACAAGCCGTAGCATCGCTTCGGCTTCACGCCTGGAGACTATACGCACCTCCTCACAAAGAGGCACCCCGCAACAGTCGCGGAGCAGAGGTCGCGTCACCTGCGATAGTCATCCGCAGGGGTAACAGGCGAAGTGGAGAGTCTTCTGTTGGTGTCGTGGGAGAGGTACCTCTCCCCTTGATGCCTCTACTCCAGCAATAATAGTTATAGTTTATCGGCAGGAGGAAACTCGTTTTCTGCTCTTGGCAGTGAAGCCTATCGCTCAGCCTTACCCTGGCCTTCAGGCTGAAAGGAATAGACTTTTTCATCCCCGCTGGATCTTTCTTCGCTCATGCGAAGCTACGAACGTACCTGCCCCCAGTCGGAGTGAGACCTCCTCCATGGAGCATGGTTCGGGCTCTTAAGACCCTTAAGAGATCTTCTTGCGAACCATTACGTCAGGCTTCTAATCGTCGCTCGTCTTGGAAGACGGTGCTCCTGCTCGCTCTGGCCTCGGCCAAGTGTGTAAGCAATCTTCATGGTCTCGTACGACTCCGCCCTTTCAAGAGGATAGGGGGAGGTAACATTCAGGTTCGTTCCTGAGTTGATTTCTAGACTCAGAATCTTGGGGACTTAGACTCAGAATCTTGGAGTCCCGGACCTTCGGTTCGATTCCTTCAAGATTTCGAGTCTCCGTTCTGTAATAGATGACCCAGACCTTCTCCTACTTGCCAGTAAGGAACCGAGGGGTTATCTTTAAGAACAGCTGCAATTTGTCCTCACGTGCAAGCCCAGTTTGGGAGCACAGGAAGGACGCAGGGGAGGGTTCAAGGGCATTCATCTCGACCTGAATCCAGACCCTCCACCGTTACGTCGCCCTACAGCCCACGATGTCGGATACGTCGCAACGTTCCTGGCCTTCAAGAGGGACTACTCTGTGACGCAGGTGCTACAAGCTGGAGTCTGGAAGCGTCTAGCGACCTTCGCAGCCCACTTCCTGCAGGACGTGACCCACAGGGGTATCGATACGTTTCTATCGCCCTGTGGTGGCTACACAACAGCTGGTCTAACCTCAGGCTCCCTTTTGGACAGGTAGCAGAAGGTTGAGGGCATTGTTACCAGGTTTTAGACTGCATGAACTGAAGAAGTATGTCTGGCCCTTACTTCTTTCATCATCCTCCCCTCTCCTGGGGAAAGCAGCATCCTGGTCTCTGCATAGCTGACCTCAAACCTCTGCAGGTAAACCATGCTTCCTTGTGTTCTAAGTATTGAGATAATACTGTCGCGTCCCCCATACCCTGACGAGGTAGTATTGGGAATGTCCTAACCCAGAGTTCCGTCTTAGAACTCCAGGTCAACTGCCTAGGACGAGTCACACTTTCTTCCTTCACACACAAGCTTATGTAGGCCACACGCTCCACAAAGGAACTTGTGAGGTGCAGGGACTCCTTTTCTCGAGTGCGACTCACTCGGATTCTGAGTACCCGGGTAAGCCAAAGCCAGTATGGTTGGGGACTTTCCACCCTTCCTAAGGGGGTAAGTCACCCTATGTAAATAGCGTGGTTTGTATTTCGGTTACGGAACAAATGACAAATTCGGAGATAATTTGTATTTTTCGTAACCATACAAACCTTAGCTATTTAGTCAAACTTGCCCGCCAGCCCTGTCCCCCAAGTCAAGTCCTACCTCTAAGTGAAGTGAGACATTTCACCGGTGTGTGAGGGGGGAGGGGTAGCAAGCTACCCCTCCCCTACCCCTGCTAACTAGCAGGGGGGTAGTAAACCCTCGTTAAAATCTAATAGCTCGTCAATTTCAGCTACACCGAAAGTAAACCCCTATATAAATTGCTAATATTTGTATGGTTAGGAAAAATACAAATTATCTCCGAATTTGTCATATTTACATGGGGTATTACTTTCGGCGTAGCTGAAATGACGAGTCATTACATTTTTAACGAGGGTTTACTGCCCCCTCGCTAGTTAGCGACGGGGTTGGGGAGGGTTAGTGTGTTAACTTAATTCAGGAGCCAAATAAATATCGATAATAACGAATCAACTATTTATTCCTGAATGGATTTATTTATAATACGAAGTGTTACCTTCACGGCTGACAAATAACGACTCCCCATATAAGAAAAGGCGGGAGGCGAAAACCATTACAGTAGACATGTAAACAAAGTAACAGTAGTAATTATTATATGTAAACAACTGGTCGTTTGACCATACAACTGTTGAACGACAATCATAACAATATGTAGATAGAACTCTAGTATACTTCAACTTCCTTTTTTTTCTTTTTTTTTCTTTTTTTTCATTGGATCAGAAAATATTTACCTTTAGAGCTCCATCATAAATAATGAAAATAAATGTACATTACAACTTAAGACTTATCTCTATCAAATGTTACAATACAAAGTTTATACTATTCCTTTTACAAAAATATATTTAATTACATTGCAAATCTGACAGTTTTTTGTCTTAATCTTCCACTTCGTCTCGGTTCCATTATTTCTCCCTCGGTACTTTCAAACTTCATCTGTGGATCTTCATCAACATCTCGGTATTCTCGAAGTAATCTACGGTTTCTCCATAGCAACTTTCCATTCGATAACTGGACATGATAGCTTCTATTCCGTAAACCAGCTTTGACTATTTTTCCCCTCTTATCCCATTTCTTGGATACTGGGTCTTGGATTCGAACTTCTACCCCAGGCAAGAATTCTTTCAGCTTTTTGGCGGATGCGTTGTACCACGTTGCAGTCTTCATTTCTCTTTCTTTTCTTTTCCTTTCTGCTTCTTCAATTTCTTCCGCACTTTCTTGCTGAAAAGCACTGTGATGAATGGGAACAGTAGATCTGAGAGGGTGTCCAAACACTATTTGGTTCGGCGATCGTCCATCTGCTCTTGGAGTGTTTCTTAGTTCCAACATTGCTGCTTGAAATGTTTCATCCACCGTTGTTTTATTTATCTTTTTTAGTAAGGTCTTGACTTTCTTAACAAAGGCTTCGGCATGCCCATTACTGCTTGGGAAATGGGGTGAGCTTGGGGCCCACTCGATGCCCTTCCTCTCCAGAAACTTCTGAAATTCTGCGGCTCGGAATTGCGGTCCACCATCTGTTCGGATCCGTTGTGGGTTTCCCATTATTGCCATCATTTTTATCATTGCCCCCACAATAGATCCTGCTGATGGATCATCTTTCCATTCATGGACCATCGGATATCCACTCAGGCGATCAGCATAAATCAAGAAATGTCTGCCATTACAGTAAAATAGGTCTGCAGATACACATTCGAACGGTCGAGATGGTAATGGGTCTGATTGTAGTGGCTCCTTTCCCAGGCTGGGTAGATAGCATTGGCATGCCTCACATTTCTCTACTAGCTGATTTATGTCATTTGTGATACCAGGCCAGTATACACACATACGGGCACGCTGCTTCGTTCTTGTAATTCCTTGATGAGCAGTATGCAGTAAATTAAGAACTTCTCGTCTCTGTCCTTTTGGAATTACAATGCGCTGCCCATATATCACAAGGTCTTCGTCAATAGCTAATTGGTGCCGTATGGCTTTATACTGTTTCACACATGCAGGTACATCGTCATTTTCTACACTGTCATTCCTGACAGCAGTTACTAATTCCATGTATTCTGGATCTCCTCTTGCGGCTTCACGTAACTTTTCAATGATGAGGTCAGTGCATCCTTTCCCATCCATTGAATTCTCACTTCCTATTGATGCGATCCGAATAGCCATCAATGTACGTCCCTGGAGATAGTCTTCACCTTCATCTGGATCCTCCACGGGTGCTCGGCTAAGGCAATCTGCGATAGCATGCTCCTTACCTTTTCTCCATTCGACAGTGAATTGATATTGACTTTGGAGTTCTGCCTTCAAATTCTGCAATTTAACATTTTCAACCTGGGTCAAAGAGTATTTGTTGAATATTGACAAGAGAGGACGATGGTCAGTAATCACCGTAAACTGTGGTAGTCCAGACAAATATAACCTACTTTTCTTCAATGCATATCTGATAGATAGAGCCTCTAGTTCTATCATGGAGTACCTGGTTTCAACATCTGTCAGGAACCTGCTTCCACAACTGATGAGTTTCCATCCATCTTCATGTCGTTGAAGCACGATGAAGCCAAATCCATTTAGTCTGCTTGCATCAGTTTCCACACGAGTTTCCCGAAGTGGATCAAATTGTGCAAGAACTGGTGTTTTTACGAGAAGTTGCTTCACTTCATTAAAGGCTTCAGTATGTGCTGGCAACCATTGAAACTGATTCCTGGTTTTCAAAAGTTCCCTCAGCGGCGTGCTCGCTGCACTAATGTGCGGGCTAAAGGATCCTAATTGATTTACCAATCCCATAAAACTTCGTAGTTCGGTGATATTTGTCGGCGTTGCAAAATCTGCAATAGCCTTCACTTTCTTTGGATCTGCTTCTGTCCCGTTTTTGGACAAAACATACCCAGCAAACTGCACTTGTGGTTGAGCAAATTTGAATTTTTTCTCATTCAATGAAATACCATGTTCGATGCACCTGTTTAGGAATGCCCGTACATCTTGTATGTGTTCCTTATACGTCCTACTTGCAATCAGCACGTCGTCCACCACTTTATGGGTTCTTTCCAAACCATCAATTGCCAAGTCTCCTCTGAAATTGTAACTGTCACCAGTGCTGATGAATCCCATAGGCGCTCTCTTGTACCGAAATCTTCCCCATGGTGTTAGGAAAGTAGTAAGATCTCTTGAATCTTCATGCAACTCTAATTGCCAGTAACCCTTGACAGCATCACATACTGTGAAGTATTTAGCACCATGAATCACTTCATTTATAGCATCCTTTGGTGTTTTGGCATTGTGTACCGTCCTATTTACTTGCGAATTGAGCTTTGTGAGATCGACCGTCATTCTGATCCCACCATCTGGTTTCGGGATTACAACGATTGGATGGCACCATTCCGTTGGTCTATCTCCAACTCGTTCTATGACATCCTGATTAATCATGTTCTCCAGCTCCTTCTTCACTGCATCCCGCAATGGGTAGCTCACTGGTCGGGAGGCATAAATTGCAAAAGGTTTTGCATTTTCCTTAAGTTCTATTCTCATTGGTGCAGTTTTCATAGTCTTTAACCGTCCTTCAATGCTGAACACTTCTGAGTAGTCTTCTATGATCTGGTTCCTCGTGTTTATGCTGAATTCCTCCACTGGGAATTCCTCCACTGGGCTATTTTTTTCAGTTCACCGAAGATCTGTGATAATACGAACTGTTTTTTTCATAGGAAATGGGAAATTTTCATGCACGATGTGCAACTTCTTGCAGGCATCAAGAGATATATACATCTCCTCACTTTTAACGTCACTACAAAAAATAACATTTTCTACACATTTGTTGCCATTACCATGTAACACTAAATCAGTCTCTCCAATAACATTTAGTCTTTTGCCATTAACACTTTCTAAGTACTCTTCACAGAAATGGAGGTCCTGTTCACCAAGCATCAAATCCTCCATCATTCCCACACCAGCGACAGTCCTCTCTGCTCCTGTATCGGCGATGACCCATTTTCTGATGACATGACTCTTCAGTGGGTGATGGATGTCAACTGACAACATCGGACGTTTCTCAGTACACCTAGAAATGTCGGCGACATGCTTGCGTTTATCGGCTTTAGGAGACGATTTTATAGCGTTTTCCTTCCTCGGACTTTCACAGGCCTTACTATAATGGTTAAAGCGACCACAGTTAAAACACTCCTTTCCCATTGCTGGACATTTTTTTCCTTGTTGGTGGGCTGAAAAACCACATCTGCGACACTTTGCGGATTCATCTATAGAGGACTTGTTGGAATGACTTTTTGTTCGCTGTTGACTTTTGCTTCTTTTCCGGGTCTGCAATCTATTCATATCAACACTATAACCTCTGCTCAATCTCTGATCTTCTTTCCCTGCCAACTCACGGTTGCGGCATAAAGTGATCGTCTCACGAAGGTTAAGTGCAGGTTTCTTCCCCAACAGTTCCTGTCTTACACTCTCATCGCGAACTCCGGACAATATAAGAGTGGCAATCCATTCATCAGCACTCATGTCTGACAGGTTGACATCCTCTGCTTGCTCCCGAAGATCCACCAGAAAATCGTCAAATGACTCTCCGGATTCTTGCTTCCTCCGAACAAGCTTGTAACGGTCTACTGCGATGTTCCGTTGTGATTTAAGGTGTCCCCTAATCCTCTCTATGATTTCACTCAAACTTAATTGTGTATCCATTGGGATTTCCATTGCATGGCGAATTCTTTGAAGGAACTCTGGTGTGCAAAACGTCCAAAAAGTTGCGATCTGGTCCTCTCGAGTTTTCTCCCCTAGCTTCGCCACCTGTGCGTAATTTTTCCATGTAGCCTCCCATCTCTTGAAAATCTTCAAAGTAGTACCATCATCTAGTAGCTCTGGGGGTCTAACAGAAATTTTTGTTGTCTCACTTCGGCGACTTCTCTCAACTCCTGTGGTTGTGTTATCGTTGAGGTCAGCCCGAGGTGTGACTCGTTCAAGGATAGCAGCTAATTCTCGTTCGCGGCGCTCCTGTTCACGTGTAAAGCGTTCTTCCTGTGATTGCATCTGCTTCTGTAGCATTTGCAACATAGTAAACATGGGATCACTTGCCGCTATAAAAGTAGTTTCCTTGTGCTTTTCAATAGGAGTCTTTATTCCCTCCTCAGTGTCGCCTATCAAATTGGACCTTTCGATGGTTATTTGAAGTAGTCTTGATAATCTTGATGTATTATCCTTGTTGTCATAGGGAACTCCAAGAGCCTCCAGGTAATTCTTGATTTCATCACGATCTAAATCACCAATATTTTCTTTATTGAGGGCAAGGGCTTCCTCACGAAGTTCTGCAACTATAGGCATTGTAGTGGTAGGGTTATTCTTTCTTCTTGTAGATATCTTCCTTTATACTCACTGCGCCATGTGTTAACTTAATTCAGGAGCCAAATAAATATCGATAATAACGAATCAACTATTTATTCCTGAATGGATTTATTTATAATACGAAGTGTTACCTTCACGGCTGACAAATAACGACTCCCCATATAAGAAAAGGCGGGAGGCGAAAACCATTACAGTAGACATGTAAACAAAGTAACAGTAGTAATTATTATATGTAAACAACTGGTCGTTTGACCATACAACTGTTGAACGACAATCATAACAATATGTAGATAGAACTCTAGTATACTTCAGTTAGCTAGCTATCCCTCCCCCCTCACACACAGGTGAACTGATTCACTTCACTTTTGGCTCGGGTGACGGTCAGACGTGTCTACCTCACCTTCGCATTATGACAGCCATAATCTTTTTTGCTTTCTCTTTCAGTGTGTGTTTGGAAGTTGGCCTCTACCTCTATCATGCGGAAATGCCCTGGCTTACCCAACCGCCCTTGTGGGACGTTCATGTCAGCGGTCAAGACGGACCCTCACACCTTGTGTCCGTACTGCAGAAGTCAACGGTGTGATAGAGAAAATGTTTGTAGTGAGTGCAGGGAGTGGTCTACCTCCCAGTGGGAGAGGTTTTCCCGGCGACAGAAGAAGTCTAAGCGGGATCTTTCTCTTTCAAGGGTTGCCTTGAAGAAGGAAAGTTCCAAGGACTCTTCTTCCGCTGCCCGAACCTTCTCCGAAGCTCCCACTCAATCGGTCTCTCGTGAGAGGCCAGCGAGTGGTAGCGTAGGCCATTCTTTTCTTGACCAACCTCGGGGTTCGGGAGTGGGAGTTGCCTCCCATAGCGAGGCAGCTCCTCCTCCTCCTCCGGGAGAGGATATTGATAACTCTGTTACTAATGATGATTTATTACAGCTTTGGGCTTCCTTGGGGCTTAAGGGTTCGCCCTCCAGGGAAGCCCTGTTTGACTTGATCCAGTTGGGAGCTGCTGTCAAACAGTCGCCGGTGATAGCGGAGGTAGATCCTCTGTCTATCGCCGACGTTGTTGTGGCAGAGGCTTCCGACGGGTTGGGTCAAACCCTTGCTTTGGTTGCTGATGTAGCTGAAGGCTCAGTTCCCCCCTCCGAACATCCTTCGAGGGAGGAGCTGAGTCCAACGGTCTCTTGTGGGGGATTCTCCCCCTCGGGGGAGTTTACTGACATAGACTCCTCTTCGGAGGACCGACGATGGTGTGCCTGCTCCTAGAGGTCGTCTTCGCCGCAAGGCTCGCCTTCCTCTCCGCCGTAGAGGCCTTCCTTCTCCCTACAAGAGGGTTAGGAGGCGCCTCTTCGGTTCTTCACCCTCGACGTCCCCCGCAGAGGTTCCTCCTCGACGTGAGCTGACCGTTGCAGCTGCATCCCTAGACCTCTCTGCAGATCGTTCGCGATCTCCAACGCCTGCAAGACCTGTGGACCTGCCTTCTACGTTCCTGGAAGCTGACGCGCTGTGGGCGCCCACCCACCCCGTTTTCCAACGGCCTCCGGTCTCTTCGGGGCAGAACGACTTGTCTCACAATGTGAGCAAGTCTATTCAACGCCAGGTTTCACCTGCGCGCCCACGTTCTCCGAGCGCGCAGGAGCGCGCAAGCGCTCTCCTGCTGTTGCTGAGGACCTTCCTGCGCGCCAGCAACCCCCTGCAGCAGAGGCAGAGTCATCTCGTCAGCGCTCTCCTGCTCGTCACCGTGCTCCTGTTCGCCCGTGCTTTCCTGCTCGCAAGCGCTCGCCTACGCGCCGGCGTTCTCCTGTGCACCAGCGTTCACCTACTCGCTAGCGCACATCTGCGCGCCCTGTTCCTGCCACGCGCCAGGCGCGCCCACGATCCCCAGCTCGCCAGCGATCTTCTCCTGCGCGCCCTCGTTCGCCCGTATGCCCACGATCCCCGGATCTGGGCACAGGCAAGAAGATACTTCCTTCTCCTTCTCGCCCGCGATCACCTGCGCGCCCTCGGAGCTCGCCTACGCGTCAGCCCTCGCCTTTGCGCCATCGTGCGCTCTTGCCTTCGCGCCCTTCCAGAGCTGTACGAGACGCTACACGCCCGCACGCTCACGGAAAGTCTCCTGCACGCGCCCACGAGCAGCCCCTGGTACGCTCCCCTACTCCTGTTGGCCCTGCGCCCCAGCCGCCTGCTCCTGACCACGCGCCAGCGATCTCCTGCACGCCAAAGGTCTCCTACGCGCCCACGCGCTATCACGCCTGAGCACGATCGCCCTACGCGCCCACGCGCTATCTCGCCTGAGCACGATCGCCCTACGCGCCATCGCTCGCCTGTGCGCCATCGCTCGCCTGTGCGCCGACTCTCGCCTGCGCGCCGACGCTCGCCTGCGCGCCGACGCTCGCCTGCACGCCATCGCTAGCCATTGCTCGCCAACGCACCTACGGCCGCGCGCACCCTCGCCCGCGTGTCCACGTGCACCCTCGCCCACGTGCCCCTTCGCCTGCAAGCTCACACACCCCCTCGCCTGCGCGCCCGCGCGCGAACCCACGATTTGTCCATCGCGCAAGCGCGACCCCAAACGCGATTCTCGACGGGTTTTACAGCGCGAGCAGCCGAGTGAGTCTCCAGGAGCGCCCACAATTAGGTCATCATCTTCACGATCCCCCTTCCCCCGGCAAGCGCAAGACAGCGAGCTCGCAGGAGGAGGGGAAGTCTTCAGAGAGGTCTAGACACCATTCTTCTTCTTCCTTTCAGGCCGGCCCTGTAGTGTCTACTCCAAAGGATCGCCCGATCCCCTTCCCTCCAGTGGGAGTCTCTGACACTGCTTCCGTCAGTCGTCAGCCTTGGTTTGGGTCCCTTATCAGAGCTGTTGTCCAGGCTGTTAAGCCTGCCTTCGCTGATTTGGGCCTCAAACCAGCGTCCCCACTGAAGAGAAGAGAGGAGTAGAGTTCGTGGTGACTTCTCCTAGGGTTAAACTGGCCCCCAAGAAGCCCGTAAGGAAGGCTCCTTCCCCTCCTCAGACATTCTCTCCTCCTGTGGACAAAGCTTTTCCGTCCTCAGGAGAATCTACCGAGGTGAGGCCTTCTCCCACCGCACCAATGGGAGAGACCCCACCTCGAGTAGGAGAATCGTCGTGTACTGGGGCGGAGAAGAGTCCTTAGGCTTCTTTGCTGGAGTCCTGCATCCCTCCTAGAAGGGAACCGAAGGACTCGAAAACCGTCCCGAAGTCGTCTTCAAGGATTCAACCAGAGCCAGCGAGACCCCAGGAGAACGTCCACGTGTCCCCCCAAGTAGAGCAGCTGGGGACAGGAGACTTTGCTGCCAACTCACCAGGAGGAGAGCAGCATGATTTAGAGCACGCCTTCTGGCAGGTCCTGACTTTGATGAGGCATCTCAACAAGTACAAGGACCCCGAGACCGCCCCCTCGTGAAGGCAAGGATACAGTCCTGGACCAAGTCTACGGCACTCAAAAACCCTCTAATGCCAGTGTGGCTTTGAATGGTCCCAAGGGGTGAAGAGTGCCAGAGATAAGGTTGAGGGCCAGCTCGCGGAACTCGCCTCTTCCAGCCGTTCCTCTGCTGGTAACAAGCTCCTCCCACCTCCTCGTGTCCAACAGAGGAGGTACTTCGAGATCATGGAGGAGCCTTGTTTAGCTCTTCCTCTTCACCACTCCGTGGAAGAGCTTACCAGGGGAGTCTCTCTTGAGAGACTCCAATTGGCAGATGACATTTTCGGCAACGGAGATTCTGAGTCAGGAGAAAGTCGCAAAGTGTGCCATGCAGGCCACTTCGTGGCTGGATGTCTGGCTAGGGTCTCTGGGCATCCTGTTGCGTTCCGAGGATCTTTCCAAGGAAAGCACCAGGAAGGCCCTGGAGACCTTCCTCCTCTCGGGCACACGTACCATCAAGTTTGTGGCCCACCAAGTTTCGAACTTGTGGGCAAACTCGATCTTGAAACGACGTAATGCGGTGACTGAGAGGTTCCACGCGAAGGTCCCAGCCGTGGATGTCTGCAAGCTCAGACACTCTTCCATCCTAGGAAAGAGTCTGTTTGAGCCCAAGGATGTGGAACAGGCAGCTGAGAGGTGGAGGAAATCGAACCACAATTCTCTCCTCCAAAGGGCGCTTACATCTAAGCCCTACAAACCTCCAGCACCCCAACAACCTCGCCAGTCCAAGTTGACGAAACCGGCGCCGGCAGCAAAGACGAAAGTGTCCAAACAGCAGCCCTTTCCTGTCAAATACAAGAAGGGCGGAAAGTCCTCCAGAGGAGGCAAGAATCCTAGAGGGAGCGGCCGAGGCCGCAAACGCTAGGATTGGCAATCCCCCTGCATGTCTACCAGTGGGGGGGATGCCTACAAAGTTGCGCGTTCAGGTGGCAGCAACTCGGGGCCGATTCCTGGACAATCTCCGTGATCAGTCAGGGATATCGCGTCCCGTTCACGACATCTCTTCCTCCCCTGACAGCAAATCCAGTGTCATTGAGCTCCTATGCTATGGGATTGGTAAAGGGGCTAGTCCTTCGGGCAGAAGTTGAGACCATGCTCAAGAAGGATGCTCTCCAGGAGGTCTTAGACGGCTCCCCAGGCTTCTTCAGTCGACTCTTTCTTGTAAAGAAGGCGTCTAGAGGCTGGAGACTGGAGACCTGTCATCGACCTCTCAGCCCTGAACAAGTTTGTCAAACAAACTCCGTTCAGCATGGAGACAGCAGACACGGTAAGACTCGCAGTGAGACCGCAAGACTTCATGTGTACACTGGATCTGAAGGACGCGTACTTCCAGATCCTATTCCATCCGTCTTCCAGGAAGTACTTGAGATTCAGCCTAGACAACAAGATCTACCAGTTCAAGGTGCTGTGTTTCGGTCTCTCCACAGCACCGCAGGTTTTCACCAGAGGGTTCACCCTGATATCTTCGTGGGCACACAGGATCGGCATCCATCTCCTCCGTTATCTGGACGACTGTGATCCTGGCAGACTCGGAGTCGACCCTTCTTCGACACCGAGACAAGCTTCTGGGACTTTGCCAAGATCTAGGGATCATGGTAAATCTCGAGAAGTCTTCTCTGCTTCCATCTCAACGACTGGTATATCTAGGCATGATATTGGACACCAATCTCCACAAAGCCTTTCCATCAGAAGACAGGATAGTAAGGCTGAGGAGGGTCGCAGATCCTTTCCTCAGACGAGAAGAGCTTCCAGTCCAATCGTGGTTACGTCTCCTAGGTCACCTTTCCTCCCTTACCCGTCTGGTTCCAAACGGCCACCTCAGGATGAGATCCCTGCAATGGCGGCTCAAGTCCCGGTGGAATCAAGGCCACGATTCCCCGGACATCCTGGTCCCTATGGGCCCTACGGAACGGACGGACCTTCAGTGGTGGGTGACGGACGAAAACCTTCGAAAGGGAGTGGATCTTCTCGTCCTCCCCCCGGATTTGATGCTGTTCTCGGACGCTTCAAAAGAAGGGTGGGGGGCCCCACGTTCTGAACCACAGGATCTCAGGCCTATGGTCAGAATCAGAAAAGGGCCTCCACATAAATCTGCTAGAAATGAAGGCCGTATATCTGACACTTCAACAGTTCCAACGGATCCTGGCGGGTCACTCCGTGGTGGTGATGAGCGACAACACCACGGTGGTGGCTTACATCAACAAGCAGGGAGGTACCTTTTCACAACAGCTATCCCATCTTGCAGTAGAGGTACTGAGATGGACCGAAGTCCACTCAATTCCACTATCGGCTCGCTACATTCCGGGCAAGAGCAATGTGCTCTCCGACAGTCTGAGCAGAGCATCGCAGATAGCGAGTACAGAGTGGTCTTTGGATCCTCTAGTAGCCAACAAAGTCCTGACTTTGTGGGGCTCCCCGATGGTGGACCTGTTCGCGACAGCCTTGAACTTCAAGCTTATGTTGTACTGTTACCCAGTCCCGGACCCCAAGGCACTCTGGCAAGATACCTTCCAACAACGATGGGACAATATCGACGTCTACGCCTTCCCACCGTTCTGTCTGATAAGAAGGGTGCTCAACAAGACCAGACTATCGGTCAACCTGTCGATGACCCTAATAGCTCCGCTATGGCATCATGCAGAGTGGTTTCCGGACCTTCTGCAGCTCCTGACGGAACTCCCGAGAGAGCTTCCTCCACGACATGAGCTACTCAAGCAACCACACTGTAACATCTTCCACAAAGCCGTAGCATCGCTTCGGCTTCACGCCTGGAGACTATCCAGCATCTCCTCACAGAGAGAGGCTTTTCGCAACAAGTTGCAGAGAGGATGTCTCGACACCTGCGAAAGTCATCTACAGGGGTCTACCAGGCGAAGTGGAGAGTCTTCTGTGGTTGGTGTCGTGGAAGGGGTATCTCTCCCCTCGATGCCACTATTCCAGCAATAGCGGAGTTTCTTGTGTATTTGCGGGAAGAAATGCGCCTTTCGGTCTCGGCGGTGAAAGGCTATCGCTCAGCCTTAAGCCTGGCCTTCAGGCTGAAAGGAATGGACATTTCCTTCTCGCTGGAACTTTCCCTACTCATACGAAGCTACGAGCTTACCTGCCCTCAGTCGGAAGTGAGACCCCCTCCATGGAACGTGGTTCGTGTCCTCAGGTCTCTTAAGAGACCTCCGTTCAAACTATTATGCCAGGCTTCTAATCATCACCTGACTTGGAAGACGGTGTTCCTGCTTGCTTTGGCCTCGGCCAAGCGAGTCAGTGAACTTCATGGTCTCTCGTACGTCGCCGCCCATTCAAGGGGATGGGGGGAGGTAACGTTCGGGTTCGTCCCTGAGTTTGTTGCTAAGACTCAGAATCCTGGAGTTCCGGACCCACGGTTCGACGCCTTCAAGATTTCGAGTCTCCGTTCTGTAATAGATGACCCAGACCATCTCCTACTGTGCCCAGTAAGGAGCCTGAGGCTCTATCTGAAGAGAACAGCTGCAGTTCGTCCTCAAGTGCAAGCTCTGTTTGTGAGCCCAGGGAGGACGAAGAGGAGGGTCACTAAGAACACCATCTCAGCTTGGATTCACAGGGTTATCCACCATTCCCTGAATCCAGACCCTCCTCCGTCACGTCGCCCAAGAGCACACGATGTCAGAGGCATCGCTACGTCCCTGGCATTCAAGAGAAATTTCTCAGTGATGCAGGTTCTACAAGCTGGGGTCTGGAAGTATCAAACGACCTTCACAGCCCACTACCTGCAGGACGTGACCCACAGGAGGCTTGATACGTTCTCTATCGGCCCTGTGGTGGCTGCACAACAGCTGGTCTAACCTCAGGCTCCTTAATGGACAAGTAGCAGAAGGTTGAGGGCATTGTTACCCGGTTTTAGTCTGCATGAATGAAAAAGTATGTCTGGCCCTTACTCTTTTCTTCATCCTCCCCTCTCTTGGGGAAAGCAGCATCCTGGGTTCTCTGCGCAGCTGACCTCAAACTGCTACAGGTAAACCATGCTTCCTTGTGTTCCGAGTATTAATATAATACTGTCGCATCCCCCATACCCTGACGAGGTGGTATTGGGAATGTCCTAGCCTAGATTTCCATCTAAAGGACTTCAGGTCAACTTCCTAGGACGAGTCACACTTCTTTCCTTCACACACTAGCTTATGTAGGCCCCACGTTCCTTGCGGAGCAAGGAACTTGCGAGGTGCAGGGACTCCTTTTCTCGAGTGCTCCACACTCGGATCCTGAGTCCCCGGGCAAAGCCAAAGCCAGTAAGGCTGGGACTTACCACCCTACCTAAGGGTTGAGTCACCCCATGTAAATAGCGTGATTTGTATTTCGGTTTCGGAACAAATGACAAATTCGGAGATAATTTGTATTTTTCCTAACCATACAAACCTTAGCTATTTACACATACTTGCCCGCCAGCCCTGTCCCCCGTGAAGTCCTACCTCTAAGCGAAGTGAATCAGTTCACCGGTGTGTGAGGGGGAAGGGGTACCTAGCTACCCCTCCCCTACCCCCTCGCTAACTAGCGAGGGGTTAGTAAACCCTCGTTAAAAGTCTAATAGCTCGTCATTTCAGCTACGCCGAAAGTAATACCCCATGTAAATAGCTAAGGTTTGTATGGTTAGGAAAAATACAAATTATCTCCGAATTTGTCATTTTTCGATGGAGACTTCCAGAAATGTACTAGCAGCAGTAAGGAAAGGCGACTGGATGGTTTCTTTAGACCTCCAGGACGCCTATTTTCATATCCCTATACATCCGAACTTCAAACGTTACCTAAGGTTCGTCTTCGGGAAGGAAGTCTTCCAGTTTCGGGCCTTGTGTTTCGACCTCAGCACCGCTCCTCTTATTTTTACAAAGCTTATGCTAAATGTGGCAAGCTTCCTACATTCAACAGGTATCAGAGCCTCCCTGTATCTGAACGACTGGTTACTTAGGGCGTCTTCCTTCAATCGCTGTCTGGAGGATCTCAGAATGACATTAACATTAGCAAGGGAGCTGGGTATTCTTGTCAACACAGAGAAGTCCCAACTGATCCCATCCCAGAAGATTCTTTATTTGGGTATGGAGATTCAGAGTCTAGTTTTTCGGGCTTTTCCATCACCCACAAGGATAGAACAAGCCCTCCTAAAGATTCTTTTTTTTCTAGAGAAAAGAAATTGTTCTGTGAGACAGTGGATGAGTCTGCTGGAAACACACTCCTCACTGGAGCAGTTCGTCTCCCTAGGAAGACTAAATCTCCGCCCTCTTCAATTTCACCTCAACCACTATTGGGACAAGGGGAAGGGCCTAGAGACAGATAGTATTCCACTTCCAGAGTCTGTCAAGAGTTGCCTACAGTGGTGGAACGACACAACCAAACTTCAGGAGGGCCTCTCGCTAGAGCAAAGGAGCCCAGGCCTTGTGTTGTGTTTCGACGCTTCGGACTTGGGGTGGGGAGCAACACTAGGCAAGCTGGAGTGCTCGGGTCTGTGAACAAAAAACCAAGAGAGCCTCCACATCAACCAGAAGGAGCTATTAGCAGTCCTGTTACCCCTTCAAGGTTTCAAAAGGTTGATTCTGAAAAAAGTAGTGCAAGTAAACGCAGACAATACCACAGCGTTGGCCTACATTTCCAAACAAGGCGGGACCCACTCGAAGTCCCTTTACGAGACTGCAAGGGAGCTTATAGTTTGGGCGAAGGAAAGGAACGTCACCTTACTCACAAGGTTCATCTAAGGAGAGAGGAACGTGACGGCAGACAGCCTCAGCAGAAGAAACCAAGTCATTCCCACGGAATGGACACTGCATCAGGAGGTTTGCAAGAACCTTTGGGGGATTTGGGGTCGTCCGTCCATGGACCTATTTGCAACCTCGAGAACGAAGAGGCTTCAAACGTACTGCTCTCCAGTACCAGATCTAGAAGCAGTCCACATCGATGCTTTCCTGCTGGACTGGTCTCACCTTGATTTGTACGCGTTCCCCCCCTTCAAAGTCCTGTACAAAGTCTTACAAAAGTTTCTCTCACGAGGGAACCAGATTGACTCTAGTTGCTCCCCTCTGGCCATCAAGAGAATGGTTCACCAAGGTACTTCAATGGATGGTGGACATGCCAAGAAGCCTACCAATGCAGAGAGATCTTCTCAGACAACCGCACTTGAAAAGGTTCCATCTAAACCTCCAAGCTCTACGTCTAACTGCCTTCAGACTACCGAAAGACTCACAAGAGCTAGAGGCTTTTCGAAGGAGGCAGCTAAAGCTATCGCTAGAGCAAGGAGGACTTCTACCATCAAGGTCTACCAGTCCAAATGGGAGGTTTTTTGAGATTGGTGCAAAGTCAACTCAGTTTCCTCATCCAGTACTTCTCTGACCCAAATCACTGACTTCCTTTTACACCTTAGGAGAAAACGCAAGTTTTCCTCCTCTACCATTAAAGGTCTTAGGAGCATGCTAGCGGCTGTTTTCAGGCACAGGAACTTGGACCTCTCTAACAACAAAGACCTTCAAGACCTCAAATCTTTTGAGACCTCTATGGAGCATCAACTAGAATCACCAGCTTGGAATCTGGATGTTGTCCTGAAGTTTCTTATGAGTGTTAAGTTTGAGCCTTTACACTTAGCCTCCTTGAAAGATCTCACCTTAAAGATGCTTTGTTCCGTAACCGAAATACAGACCTCGCTATTTACGTTGGGTTTACCTTTTAGCGCAGCTGAAATGGCGAGCCATTAGAATTTAACGAGGGTGTATTACCCCCGCGCTAGTTAGCGGGGGGGGGGGGGGGGGTTAGGGGAGTGGTAGCTAGCTACCCCTTCCCCCCCCTCACACACAGGTGAATACTCACTTTCACTTTTGGCTCGGACTGGGACAGACGTCTCTGTCTTGGTCCTCTCTTGGCAGCCATTGTTTGTTTTGTCTTTACTTAATCGCTTACTTTTCTTTTACTCAATATATATGTAAACATGTTTTCATGTTTGTATATATATTTGAGTATAGAAATCAGTAATTGTTCCGTAACCGAAATACAAACCACGCTATTTACAAAGGGGTATTACTTTTAGCGTAGCTGAAATGGCGAGCCATTAGAATTTAACGAGGGTGTATTACCCCCGCGCTAGTTAGCGGGGGGGTAGGGGAGTGGTAGCTAGCTACCCCTCCTCCCCCTCACACACAGGTGAATACTCACTTTAACTTTTGGCTCGGACTGTGACAGACGTCTCTGTCTTGGTCCTCGCTTGGCAGCCATTGTCTGTTTTGTCTTTACTTAATCGCTTACTTTTCATTTACTCAATATATATGTAAACATGTTTTCATGTTTGTATATATATTTGAGTATAGAAATAAGTAAGTTTCCTTTTCAGATATGTGTGTGTAGTGTACGATATCTACGTGGAGGCCTCGGCAGTTAGGCCACCACGGCGTATTTTATGGGTGGCGATCGAGTTTGACTTATGTCTTTCTCTCTCTCTCTCTCTCTTGAGGTCGTTCACCCTTTTACTACGTGTTACTACGCCCTTGTAGCCTAGCTTCCTTTCCGTGTGGGGGGGTTGCTACGCCGTACGTTTGTATCAATTAGTTATGAATCTAATTGTAGTTGTTTTTTGTTTTTCAGCTTGTAGAAAGATTCCTTTCGGGGTTTTCGTTCTTTCTTTAGTGTTCATTCATTTTTAAATTACATAATTACATAGTTACATAATTATAATTGTTATAATTCTGTTTTGGTTGCAGCTCTCCTTTCGCGAGTGTAAGTGGTTGTGAGGGCACGTGCCTGTTGTGTAATTCTTGTTCCTTTCCCTCGGGATTCCTCTTCGGAGCCTTCCCGGGGGAATGAATGTGTACTAATATTATTTGTTTTATTTTTTTTACAGTTACCGATCTAGTTCGTTTCTGTAATATAGCAACGGTGTGAGCTGTCTGGGGATTCGGCTGTTGCTGCCTCCCCCCTTGTATTTTCGTCAGGGGCGTGTCTCCTTCTACTGGTAGTACTCCCATGTCAACGGACAGCTCTCCAGTTCATTTTAGAACAGTCAGGAGGCTTGCCTCCTTGGGCGGATTACTTTCCTTCCGAGGGAAGTTTTTCCTGTCCAGGCTTGAGTTTTCCCCTTTTGGGGGGTTCTTCTCTTGCCTTTTTTTCGTGCGACTATGCTCTTGGTGCTGAGCGGTCGCACCTGCAGTTTCGCTCAAGGGGCTGGGCAACTGCAGGAGCTCCTCTTCGGAGGATTGCTCCTTTTAGGTCACTGGCTGACCAGTCTCTTCCACGAAGTGTTTCTCTTTCGTTCGCGAGAGAGTACACTCATAGAGACTCCTCTTCGAAGGTTTCTTCTGTTGCTGTTGCTGTTGGCCTCCCTCGCCGTAAGGCCCACCGTCCGCCTCGTCGTAAGGGCCTCTCATCTCCCTATAAGGGTGCTTGAGGCGCCTTTTTGGATCTCCGTTTGCAGCCTACAACTCCTTTTTCTCGATCTTCCGCCTTGGTGCAGATGGACAGCAGTCTGATCTCGTCTTCCGACGGGCAACGGTCTTCCCGACGGACAACGGTCTGCCCGACGGACAGCGGTCTTCCGACGGACATCAGTCTCCCGGCGGACAACGATCCCTTCGGGGCAAAGGGTTGCCCCCACGGGGGTTCTTCCCTTGCGTGTCAGGGTTTCCCTGCGCGCCCTTCTGCTCATCAGCGCTCTCCTGTTCGTCAGCGCTTTCAAGATGATCTTCCCTGCGGTTCCTGTTGGTTCCTGTTACGCGCCCACGTTCGCCCTCGCGATCTAGAACTTCGGTTCAGGTCAGGGTCAAGGACTCTTCTTCTTTGCGCAGGCTTCCACGCGTAGCCTTCTGCTCGTCAGCGATCATCAGCTCGCCAGCGATCATCAGCTCGCCAGCGATCATCAGCCCGCCAGCGATCATCAGCTCGCCAGCGATCTCCGGATCGCCCACGTGTGTTACAGCCGGCACGCCAACGTTCTCCAACACTTCTGAAGGAACATGGTTTGCCAGCTACTAGCTCACCTGCGCATGCTGATCGCCATCGCACAACCCTCAACTGCGGATGCTGATCGCCATCGCGCGACCCTCAACTGCGGATGCTGATCGCCATCGCGCGACCCTCAACGGCGGATGCTGATCGCCATCGCGCGACCCTCAACGGCGGATGCTGATCGCCATCGCGCGACCCTCAACGGCGGATGCTGATCGCCATCGCGCGACCCTCAACGGCGGATGCTGATCGCCATCGCGCGACCCTCAACGGCGGATGCTGATCGCCATCGCGCGACCCTCAACGGCGGATGCTGATCGCCATCGCGCGACCCTCAACGGCGGATGCTGATCGCCATCGCGCGACCCTCAACGGAGGATGCTGATCGCCATCGCTCAACCCTGCGCATGCTGATCGCCATCGCGCGACCCTCAACTGCAGATGCTGTTCGCCATCGCGCGACCGCCAACCTGCGCATGTTGATCACCATCACGCGACCCTGTGCATACTGATCACCATCGCTCTACCCTGCGCATGCTGATCACTGCTCGCGATCGCTCACCTTCGCATACTGCTCGCCATCGCACGATCGCTCACCTGCGCATACTGTTCGACCATCGCGTCGGCATATCACAACGCGCCATTGCCAACCTGCGCGTTAGCGCTCACCAGCTCACCACCGATCGCTTGTTGATCCATATTGCCAGCAGTCCTCCTCGCCCACGCGGCAGCGCGTTTCCTCGCCATCGCGCTAACGCTTGCGTTCGCCGCCTCGGACTCGCTCTCATCCACCTGCCCACCCTCACGACCGCTCGCCTGCGCGACCGCTCGCCCGCGCGACCGCTCGCCCGTGCAACCGCGCGACCGCTCGCCCGCGCGACCGCTCGCCCGCGCGACCGCTCGCCCGCGCGACCGCTCGCCCGCGCAACCGCTCGCCCGTGCAACCGCGCGACCGCTCGCCCGTGCAACCGCGCGACCGTGCAACCGCTCGCCCGCGCGACCGCTCGCCCGCGCGACCGCTCGCCTGCGCGTCTACGCTCATGCTCTCCAATGTTCGCCCACGCGCGAACCAACGGTTTTTTCCATCGCGCAGACGGATGGTGTTCCGTCGCGCGAACCTACAGTGTTTCTTCGCACAAATGTCGGCTTATTTCTTGCAGTATCCATTGCTCGTCTATGGGTTATCGCCCGCCGACCACCAGGAATTCCCGTCGCGCGAGCTCCAGGGCAATTGCGACCACGATTCCCAATGGGGTTTTCGCAGCATGACCAGCCTAGCGAGTTCTTCTGGAGCGTATTTCCAGAACACTGTCTCACCTCGTAAACACAGAGCATGGCACTTGCAAGAATAGGAGAAACTTAAGGGAGATCTGAGCAACACTCCTCTATTCCTGAACCTGGGTTAGCCCTTCCCCGTCATTCCCTGGAAGGATTTATGGCGGGGCGGGGGAGGGGGCTTTCCGTTCGAGTTTTCTCCATCGGACAAGGGGTGACTGCTTACCTCTTCCTCTGGGAGCTTACCAGGTTCTTTCCCTCCTCGGTTACGGCCCGAGGTTTGGTTCAAGGAAGCTACAGGAAGATCAAGGGTACTTTCCTCCTCTCGAGCTCAGGCACCTTGGCCTTTCGTCGTTAAGTCTCTAACTTGCGGACAAGCTCGATGTTGTACCATCTGGACGCGCTGACTGAGGGCTTCCTTCGGGTGTCTCATCTGTGGAGGTCGACGACCTCAGACACCCTTCCATCCTTGAGAAGAGTTTGTTTGTGCCCAAGGACAGAGACTTAGACAGCTGCTGTGCGGAGTAAATCGACTTCCGGTTTCACTCCTCCAAGGCGCTTTCTTCCAGACCTAAGTTATCGGCTACGACAACTGGGACAAGGTGTCCAATTGCAGTTTTCTCCTGTCAGGAACAGATGGCACGGGAGACTCCCCCGGGGGGGGCATAGTCCTAAAAGGAGTTCACGGAATCTAGGATTGCAGGTTTTTCGCTGGGAGGATGCTTAAGGTTACTCATCCGAATGACAGCTTCCCGATGCCCATTCCCGCATATTCTCTGTGAGTAGCCAAGGATATCGCGCCTGCCGTCTCTGTCAGCGAATTCAGTGTCTCTGAACCTCTATGCCATAGCGTCAGCAGAGTTGCCCGGTTGGGCAGAATGATCCATACCTTAGGCGAAGGTCTTCCTTAGGATCATCGACGGCTTCACCCCCGGCCCCCTCAGTCGACCCTTTCTTGTAAGGAAGGATCTGAGAGGGGATGTCCATAGTCGACCTCTCAGCCCCGATCAAGTTTGTCGAACAAACTTCGGCCAGCAGAATCGATCAGACTGGTAACGAGGCGACAGGACTCCTTAAACCCTGGATCGGAAGGACGGGTACTTTCAGTTTCCATTCCATCCATCTTCCAGGGTGCTCGTCGAATTCAGCCTAGACTGCAAGTATTCCTGCTTTTGATGCAGTGTGGCTATCCCGCCGTGGCATAGCAGGTTTGTTTCCCCAGAGAACGCTCCCTGCCTTCCTCTTGGCCGCTCAGGTGCAGGCTTCCGCCTCCTCTGCTGTTTGGAGGGCTGGTCAACTCCGGTAGGCTCGGGTTTCGACCTTCTTCAGCGCCGGGACAAGCGTCCGGATGCCTACCATGAGTGTGGGCTCATGGTATTTTGCTTGGAGCCTTCTCTTCCTCTGCCTCAACATCTGGAGTATCTGGCCATGATATTGAGTCAACCGCCTTACAACATTGGAAACCCCGCTTCTCGTCCATCCAGCGAGGTTAAGCAACGTCGGTACTTGGATGGGTGACCACCTGGGGACGCCAGATTCTGTTACCACATCCTCCGAGCCTTCCTTTCGGTTGACTGTGGCAAGACTAAGGAGAGTCGCAGTACCTGTTCTCAGTCAAGCAGAGCTTTCAACCCTACCTTGGAACGTTTCCTAGTTCTTCTTTCCTCATTGACCCGTCTATAGTCCGAACGGTCGCCTCAGGATAAGTTCCACGTGGGGCGATCCAAGTTCCGGTGGCTTCAGGCAATGTTTAACCGGACTCCCTGGCCCTATGGGACCAGCGGAACTATTAGACCTGCAATGGGTGTTGACCTATGGAGCCTCTTGATGGTAGTGAATATTCTCGTCCTTTCCCCACATTCTTGATGCGGTTCTCGGACTCGTCAAAGGAAAGGGGGGGGGGGGGGGGCATGTTACGGTCCAGGCCTATGGTCAAGACCTGAAGGATACCTCTCCATCATTCAGGCAGGCTTAGGGGCCTTAGTCTGGCCCCTCTTCAGATCCTACAGCTCCTGCCGAGTCTCCCCGTTGCGCGTCGACTTCATTCTAACCAGCAGGGGACGCATTTTCACACCTTCACATCTTGCAGTAGAGATACCGGGATGATTGAGATTCTCTCAATACCACCATCGGCTCTCATTCCAGGCAGGGGAATGTTTCCCTCAGACTATCCGAGCAGAGCCTCATAGAGAGAGTGTACCTAGGGGTCTTTGACCTTGGGTAACCAGCAAGTGCTGGTCTGGGGGACCTGATCGCGACAGCTTGGAACCTCAAGCTTCCGCTAGTCTTCCCCCCAGTCTCAGACCCCGAGACACTGGCAAGATGCATTCCGGTGATGGTGGGACAACTTCGACGCCTGCGTCTTCCCTCCTTTTTGTCTGCGGACAATGGGCCTCAACAAGACCAGGTTGTCTGTCAACCTTTCAATGGGAGAGCTCCACTGGGACTACGCGCAGAACGGTTTCTGGACCCTCTGCTTCCCCTGACGGAACTCCCGGGAGAGCTTCTCCCACGGCGCGGACTTCTCAAGCAACCACACTGCGACATCTCTCCCGAACCGGGGCGTCGCTTCGGCTTCATGCCTGGAGACACTACGCTTCCTCCTCTAGAAGATAAACCCGCTACAGTCGCGGTACGGAGGTCGCGTCATCTGCGATAGTCATCCACAGGGGTCTCCCAGGCAAAGTGAAGAGTCTAAGGTGGTTGGTGCCGTGGGAGATATACCTCTTCCCTTGAGGCCCCTTCTCCAGCAATAACGGTCTTATTGCCTTTCGGCGGGAGGAAACTCCTTTCCGCTCTCGGCAATGAAGCCTGTCGCTCAGCCTTTCCCTGACCTTCAGGCTTAAAGGAATAACTTTTTCCTGCCCGCTGGATCTATCCTCGCTCATGCGAAGCTACGATCGTCCCTGCCCTAGTCGGAGGAAGACCTCCAACTTGGAGCATGGCTCGGACTTTTAGTCCTTTAAGAGATCTTCTCAAGACCCCCTTTTACGACAGGCCTCGGATTGTATTCCGCCTTGGGTCTTCTGCTCACTCTGGCCACGGCCAGTGTGTAAGCAATCTTCTTGGTCTCTTACTACTCCCCCCTTTCTAAGGAAGAGGGGAAGGCAACATTCAGGCTCGCTCCTGAGTTGTTGGCTAGACTCAGAATCTGAGGGTCCCGGCCCTTTGGTCCGATTCATTCAAGATTTCGAGTCTCTATTCTGTGTCTGATGTCCCAAGACCTTCTCTTTCTTGCCAGTAAGGAATCGAGAGGTTAGCACTGGGAACAGCTGCAGTTTGTCCTTAGTTGCAGCCGATTTGGGAGCACAAGGAGGACACGGATGAGAGTCACCAGTATACCTCCTCAGCTCGGACTCAAGGACATTCATCTCGTCCTGTCTTCAGACCCTCCCCCGTCACGTCGCCCTACAGCACGATGTTGGATACATCGCAACGTCCCTCGCCTTCGAGTAATACTACTCTGTGACGCAGGTGCTACAAGCTGGAGTCTGGAAGCGTCTGATGACCTTCGCAGCCCGCTTCCTGCAGGGCGTGACCCACAGGAGTCTCGATACGTTTTCTATCGCTCTGTGGTGGCTACACAACAGCTGGTCTAACCTCAGGCTCCCTTTTGGACAGGTAGCAGAAGGTTGAGGGCATTGTTATCAGGTTTTAGTCTGCATGAACGAAAGAAGTATGTCTGGCCCTTACTTCTTTCTTCATCATCCCCTCTACGGGGAAGCAGCATCCTGGTCTCTGCATAGCTGACCTCGAACCTCTGCAGGTAAACCATGCTTCCTTGTGTTCCGAGTATTGAGTCAATACTGTCGCGTCCCCCATACCCTGACGAGGTGGTATTGGGAACGTCCTAACCCAGAGTTCCTTCTGGAACTCCAGGTCAACTGCCTAGGACGAGTCACACTTCTTCCTTCACACACAAGCTTACGTAGGCCACATGGTTCCTTGCGGAGCAAGGAACTTGTGAGGTGCAGGGACTCCTTTTCTCGAGTGCGACTCACTCGGATTCTGAGTCCCCGGGTAAAGCCAAAGCCAGTATGGCTGGGGACTTTCCACCCTTCCTAAGGGATAAGTCACCCAATGTAAATAGCGTGGTTTGTATTTCGGTTACGGAACAAATGACAAATTCGAAGATAATTTGTATTTTTCCTAACCATACAAACCTTAGCTATTTACACATATTTGCCCGCCAGCCCTGTCCCCCAAGACAAGTCCTACCTCTAAGTGAAAGTGAGTATTCACCTGTGTGTGAGGGGGAGGAGGGGTAGCTAGCTACCACTCCCCTACCCCCCCGCTAACTAGCGCGGGGGTAATACACCCTCGTTAAATTCTAATGGCTCGCCATTTCAGCTACGCTAAAAGTAATACCCCTTTGTAAATAGCTAAGGTTTGTATGGTTAGGAAAAATACAAATTATCTTCGAATTTGTCATGTTTCCCTTTCAGAGTTGTGTGTGCAGTGTGCAGATATCTCCTACGCGTCAACGATCGCCATCGATGCGCCACGCGTGTTAGTTCCCCTGACCACCATCAGAAGCGTTCTAGCGCTCGCCTGCTGTGGACCACGATCTCCGGTAGCTGAGTCTCGCCGTAGATCTTCCTCCTGCTCGCCAGCGCTCACCTTTGCTTCCGTCATTCTGTGCGCCAGCTTTCTTCATTTGCCAGCGCACATCTGCGCGCCCTTCTTTGTCACACACCATTGGGCGCCAACGGTTTCCTGACCGTCTAGGATCGCCTGATTAACAGCTGGCTTCAGCGCTCACCTTCCTGATGCACCTGCGCGCCTTCTGTTAGCGCGATGCGCGCTAACCACCCTGCTCAGTGTTAGCGCACAGGCGCTCTCCTGCTCCATCGCTTGCCAACGCTCCGTCACTCTCCTGCGAGCTATCGCCTCGCGGAACACGCCATCGCTCGTCAACGCGCCATCGGTCTCCCGACCGCTTGTGCTCACCCGCGCGCCCACGTGCCTGCGCAGCCACACGCCCACGTGCCTGCGCGGCCACACGCCCACGTTCCTGCACGTGCCTGCACGTCTACGCTCATGCGTGTCCGCGCACGTGCTCTCCGATGTTCGCCCACGCGCGAACCAACGGTATTCCATCGCGCGAACGGACGGTTTCCGTCGCGCGGACGGACGGTGTTCCGTCGCGCGATCCGACGGGGTTCCGTCGCGCGAACCGACGGGGTTCCGTCGCGCAAAACGACAGGGTTCCGTCGCGCGAATCGACGGGGTTCCGTCGCGCGAACCGACGGGGTTCCGTCGCGCGAACCGACGGGATTCCGTCGCGCGAACCGACGGGGTTCCGTCGCGCGAACCGACGGGGTTCCGTCGCGCGAACCGACGGGGTTCCGTCGCGAGAACCGACGGGGTTCCGTCGCGAGAACCGACGGGGTTCCGTCGCGCGAACCGACGGTGTTCCGTCGCGCGAACCGACGGTGTTCCGTCGCGCGAACCTACAGTGTTTCTTCGCACAAACGTCGGCTTAATTCTTGCAGTATCCATTGCTCGTCTATGGGTTTAGTTTGCATGAACGAAAGAAGTATGTCTGGCCCTTACTTCTTTCTTCATCATCCCCTCTACGGGGAAGCAGCATCCTGGTCTCTGCATAGCTGACCTCGAAACTCTGCAGGTAAACCATGCTTCCTTGTGTTCCGAGTATTGAGTCAATACTGTCGCGTCCCCCATACCCTGACGAGGTGGTATGGGGAACGTCCTAACCCAGAGTTCCTTCTGGAACTCCAGGTCAACTGCCTAGGACGGGTCACACTTCTTCCTTCACACACAAGCTTATGTAGGCTACAGGGTTCCTTGCGGAGCAAGGAACTTGTGAGGTGCAGGGACTCCTTTTCTCGAGTGCGACTCACTCGGATTCTGAGTCCCCGGGTAAAGCCAAAGCCAGTATGGCTGGGGACTTTCCACTCTACCTAAGGGGTAAGTCACCCAATGTAAATAGCGTGGTTTGTATTTCGGTTACGAAACAAATTACAAATTCGAAGATAATTTGTATTTTTCCTAACCACACAAACCTTAGCTATTTACACATATTTGCCCGCCAGCCCTGTCCCCCAAGATGAGTCCTACCTCTAAGTGAAAGTGAGTATTCACATGTGTGTGAGAGGGGGGGAGGGGTAGCTAGCTACCACTCCCCTACTCCCCCGCTAACTAGCGCGCGGGGGGGGGGAATACACCCTTGTTAAATTCTAATGGCTCGCCATTTCAGCTGCGCTAAAAGGTAAACCCAATGTAAATAGCTAAGGTTTGCATGGTTAGGAAAAATACAAATTATCTTCGAATTTGTCATTTTCTTAGTAAGTCTGGCAACAGCTAAAAGAGTCAGTGAGATTCATGCTTTTAGCAAAAATATTGGCTTCAGTAATAGTAAGGCTATATGCTCCTTACAGCTTGGTTTCCTGACCAAGAATGAACGTCCTTCTCATCCATGGTCGAAGTCTTTCGAGATTCCAAACCTTTCAGATGTGGTGGGTGAAGAAATGAGGAAGGTCCTGTGCCCTGTAAGAGCACTTAAATTTTATCTAGATAAAACTAAAAAATTGCGAGGCAAGTCTGAAGCTCTATGGTGTTCGGTCAAGAAGCACTCCTTACCAATGTCAAAGAATGCCTTATCATATTTTATCAGGCTCTTGATTAGAGAAGCTCACACTCACTGTGGTGAGGCAGACCTTAAACTGCTGAAAGTGAAGACACACGAAGTCAGAGCTGTGGCAACTTCTGTGGCTTTCAAGCAAAATCGATCCTTACAGAGCATTATGGACACAACCTTTTGGAGGAGTATATCTGTGTTTGCCTCACATTATTTGAAACGTGTCCAGACTCTTTACGAGGACTGCTACACTTTGGGACTATTCGTAGCAGCGAGTGCAGTAGTGGGTGAAAGCTCTACCACTACATTCCCCTAATCCTAATACCTTTTTTCTTCATTGAAACTATTGTATTTTTGGTTGTTTGTGGAGACTGGTCGACAGTCTTCCGCAATCATTGATTTTAGCAGGTGGTCAAACTTGTTTCTTGAGAGTGCCCAGAACAAGGGTATTGGGTGAGGTCCTGTCATAGTGAGGTATTTACACCGTTTTTGACAGCTCCTAGAGGTCTTTCAGCCCCCTGAGTGGATTGCTGGATCTCATAAGGACAGCGGACTAATGAGGCAGAGAATGATAAAAGTCAGCTTTCTTATCAGGTACGAACCCTTAAGTTTGTTTTTATAAAACTCTTGAGTAATATTCCAATAATGGTTTAGCTGGTCTCTAACCCTCCACCAAGGGTATCAATCAGCTATATATATATATATCCACCGGCTAAGTCAGATGTTTAAAAATGATATTTTCATTATAAAATAAATTTTTGAAAATACTTACCCAGTGGATATATATAATTAAACTCCCTCCCTTCCTCCCCTCTAGAGACCTATGGGCATGGAAGATCTGAGGAATCCTGGAGTGGTTCCAGTTACCTGGCGAGTAGTGGCGCTAGTAGTACACCTAGCTACCAATTCTGCGATTGCCGCGAGTTTTGAATTCTCTGCGGTGACATCAGAGACGTAAGCTATATATATGTATCCACCGGGTAAGTGTGTTCAAAAATTTAATTTATAATGAAAATATCATATTACTATCGCTAGTAATGTCACCGTATCATTGGTAACGCTGTGTATCATTCGTAACGTGGCTAATTTTATCGTTCTCAGTAAATACGTGAGGTTTGGGACCTGGGAACTACTAGGTTAGGTTAGGTGGGTTTGTTAGGTTCTCTACCCTTTTTGTATTTCTATATATTGTGTAAGCAGTATATGGAAAAATCCTTTAAAATACATATGGTAATATTACCGTAACATTGGCAATGTTAGCTGGGTTTGTTAGGTTCTGTACCCTTTTTGTATTTTTATATATTGTGTAAGCGGTATATGGAAAAATCCTTTAAAATACATATGGTAATATTACCGTAACATTGGCAACGTTAGCAATCCCACCCAACGTAGGTAACACTGTGTATCATTGGTAACGTTTCTAATGTTATCGTTCTCAGTACATACTTGAGTGAAGTGACACCGTTGAACAAGTCATTATATTTAAATATTTTAACCCAACATATATAACAATAGTGATTATATTTAATCATTTTAAAAGATAATATATGTTTTCCTGAAGAAAATAACATGAATTAACTGGTTTTCACCTTCATTTCATCCATAATAACAGCAATCAGTTTGGCAACTTAAAGTTAGTCAAATTGGTTGTTCTGTTTGTTCTTGGTTGAAATGAAGGTCAAATTCTGTCAAATCACGTTATTTACTACAGGAAAACATATTTGTTCCGTAACCGAAATACAATCCACGCTATTTACATTGGGTTTACCTTTTAGCGTAGCTGAAATGGCGAGCCATTAGAATTTAACGAGGGTGTATTACCCCCGCGCTAGATAGCAGGGGGGTAGGGGAGTGGTAGCTAGCTACCCATCCCCCACTCACACACCAGTGAATTGCTTCACTTTCACTTTTGGCTCGGACATGGACAGACGTCTCTGTCTTTGTCCTCGCTTGGCAGCCATTGTTTGTTTTGTCTTTACTTAATCACTTACTTTTCTTTTATTCAATATATATGTAAACATTTTCTCATGTTTATGTATATATTTGAGTATAGAAATCAGTAAGTTTCCTTTTCAGAGTTTGTGCTTGTGTGTGTAGTATACGATATCTCCGTGGAGCCCTCGGCAGTTAGGCCACCATGGTGTAATTTCATGGGTCGTGATCGAGTTTGACTTCGGTCTTTCTCTCTCTCTCTCTTGAGGTCGTTCACCCTTTTACTACGTTATTTTACTACGCCTTTGTAGCTTCCTTCCCGTGTGGGGGGGTTGCTACGCCGTACGTTTTGTCTCAATTAGTTTATGAATCTAATTGTATTTGTTGATTTTTCAGCTTTGTAGAACGATTCCTTTCGGGGTTTTTGTTCTTTCTTTAGTGTTCATTCATTTTTAAATTACATAATTACATAGTTACATAATTATAATTGTTATAATTCTGTGTTGGTTACAGCTCTCCTTCCGTGAGTGTAAGTGGTTGTGGGGGCACGTGCCTGTTGTGTAATTCTTGTTTGTTCCGTAACCGAAATACAAACCACGCTATTTACAAAGGGTATTACTTTTAGCGCAGCTGAAATGACGAGCCAATAGTTTTTAACGAGGGTTAATTACCCCCGCGCTAGTTAGCGGGGGGTGGGGAAGGGTAGCTTGCTACCCCTCCCCCCTCCACACACCGGTGACTTGCTTCACTTCACTTTTGGCTCGGCGGTGATCAGACGTGTCTGTTCATCGCCTTCGTGACAGCCTTTAATTTTCTGCTTTTTCTTTTCAGCTTGTGTGATTGGTTGGAAGTTGACCTTCAGTTATTTTCTTTTATTTACTATGCGTACATGCCTTGGAGTTGCCGGCCGTCCTTGTGGGACTTTCATGTCGGACGTTATTACGGATCCTCACACCCTCTGCCCTCAATGTCGGGGCCGACGGTGCGACCAGGATAACATGTGCCGTGAGTGCAGGGAGTGGTCTGCCTCCCAGTGGGAGAGGTTTGGCCTTCGGCGTAAGAAGAAGTCCAAGAGAGACCGTTCTCCTCCGGGGTTAGCCTTGAAGGAGGAAGGTTCTCGGGACTCTTCTTCTGCCGCCCAAACCTCCTCCGAAGCTCCCCCTCGTCCGCCTCCTAAGGAGAGTCGTCCGAGTGGGAGCGCAGGCCCTTGTTCTGTTTCCCTACCTTCGGTGGGGGGAGAGGGCGTCGCCTCCCATAGCGAGGCGGTTCCCCCTCCTCCTCCGGGGGAGGTTATTGATAATAATGCCTTATCCAGTGATGATCTTTTACAGATTTGGTCGTCCCTGGGGCTTAAGGGCTTACCCTCCAGGGTCCCTCTTATTGACCTTGTCTCGTTGGGGGCCGCTGTTAAACAGTCGCCGGTGGTAGCGGAGGTAGACCCTCTGTCTATTGTCGACGTCGTGGTGACAGAGGCCTCCGACGTGGCTGGGCCTTCTGACGCAGGTGCTGTTGCTGGTGATGGTGCTCAAGGCTCTCCTCCTCCTTCCGTGCATCCTTCGAAGGGGGAAGTGAGTCCTTCGGTCTCGACTGCTGCCCAGCTTCCTTCTGAGGGAAGTGTTTTGTCGGAGAATCCCCTTTGGAGGACCGATGGTCCCGACGATCTCCCCCGAGGCCGCCTCCGCCGTAAGGCTCACCGCCCTCTACGCCACAAGGGCCTCCCTTCCCCTTACAGGGGGACTAAGAGGCGCCTTTTTGGGTCTTCGTCCTCCGGGGGGGACTCTCCTTGTCACCCTCAACCGACTACTCCGCCCTCCTTGAACCTCTCTGCAGACCGCTCACCATCTCCTGCCGGATCTTCGCCTTGTGGAGAACTCGTCACCCGACGGGCAACGGTCCCTTCGGGGCTAAGGGATTCTTCCCTTACGCGAGCAGGGCTAGCGCACAAGCGCTCTCCTGCTCGCCAGCGGTCTCCTGCTCGCCAGCGCTCTCCTGCTCACCAGCGATCTCCTGCTCGTCGACGATCTCCTGCTCGCCAAGACTCTCCAGCTCGCCGACGCTCACCTGCTCGTCGGCTCTCTCCTGATGTTCGCCCCCCTCGCCAGCGCTCTCCTGCTCGTCAGCTCTCTTCCGAGCATCAGCGCTCATTTGAGGACCATCGCCCTGCGGTCTCTGACCACCCTTTAGTTCCTGCTGAACTCCCTGCTCACCATCCACCTGGTCCTGTGGCTACGCAACATCGTGCTGCGCGTGTGTCAGAAACACATGTTCGCCAACGCGCCAGCGATCTTCCCGTTCCTGCTCGTGAACGCGCCGCACCACCTGTCCTCTCACAGGACACGCGTCGACCTTCTGCTCGCCAGCGATCACCAACTCGCCAGCGATCACCAACTCGCCAGCGATCACCTACACATGCTGCTCGCCATCGCACGACCCTGCATGATCGCCCGCTTACGCATGCTGCTCCTCATCGCACAACCCTGAACGATCGTCCTCCTGTGGATGCTGATCACCATCGCACCCTTTCACGCGATCATTCACCTGCGCATGCTGCTCGCCATCGCACAACCCTGCACGATCGCCCGCTTACGCATGCTGCTCCTCATCGCACAACCCTGAACGATCGCCCTCCTGCGGATGCTGATCACCATCGCACCCTTTCACGCGATCATTCACCTGCGCATGCTGCTCGCCATCGCACAACCCTGCACGATCGCCCGCTTACGCATGCTGCTCCTCATCGCACAACCCTGAACGATTGCCCTCCTGCGGATGCTGATCACCATCGCACCCTTTCACGCGATCATTCACCTGCGCATGCTGCTCGCCATCGCACAACCCTGCACGATCGCCCGCTTACGCATGCTGCTCCTCATCGCACAACCCTGAACGATCGCCCTCCTGCGGATGCTGATCACCATCGCACCCTATCACGCGATCATTCACCTACACATGCTGCTCGCCATCGCTTACCATCACGCGGTCATTCACCTGCGCATGCTGCTCACCATCACATCAGTGCATCGACATACCACAGCTCGTCATCGATCGCCTGTGGATCTACATCGCCAGCGATTTTCTTCACCTACGCGGCAGCACGATCCCTCGCCGTCGCGCCATCGCTTGCGTTCGTCGCCTCGGACACGTGTTCATTTACCTGCCCACCCTCACGCCCACTCGCCTGCGCGCCCGCGCGACCGCTCGCCTGCGCGCCCGCGCGACCGCTCGCCTGCGCGCCCGCGCGACCGCTCGCCTGCGCGCCCACGCGACCGCTCACCTGTGCGCCTGTGCGCCCGCGCGATCACCCGCGCGACCATTCGCCTTTGCGCGACCGTTCACCCTCGCGCGACCATAGTTCGCGGCTAATTCCACAGCCGGTGGTAGCAGCAGGGACGCGTGCTCCTAGACGGCACTCGGGATCACCTCCATCCAAGCACAGGTTGGTAGTTCAGGACGAAGACAGGTCAGTACAGCATTCTTCCCCACCTTCTTTTCAGGCAGGTACCGTCGTGTCCACTCCAAAGGATCGCCCGATCCCTTTCACCTTAGCGAGGATTTCGGACTCTGTGTCCTTGGAGCAGCAGACTGTGTTTGGTCCGCTGGCATGGGCGTTAGTGAGGGTTATGAAACCAGCACTCGCCGGCCAGGGTAACAAACCAGCGGCTGTCTCTCCTACGCTGAAGAGAAAGAGAGGAGTGGACTTCGTGGTGACTTCCCCCAGGGCGAAGTTGGTTCCCAAGAGGTCGGTCTCGAGGGTCCCCTCTCCTGCACGAGTACTCTCTCCTTCTCCCGTGGACGAGGCCTTTCCGTCCTCAGGTGAGTCCAGTGGGGCGGTAGTCTTCCCCTCAGCACCAGGGGGGGGAGACTTCGCTTCAGGCAGGAGAATCGTCTCGTGAGGAAGGGGCCCCTCGAACCTCGTTGTTGGGATCCTGTATCCCTCCCAGGAGGGAACCCAAGGATTCCAAGACCATCCCTAAATCCTCTGCAAGGATTCGTCAGGAACCCATGACTACCCAGGGGAATGTCCACGTATCACCCCAGGAAGAGATTCCTGGGGCAGGAGACTTAGCTGCCAGCCCGCAGGGAGGAGAACAGCAAGAGTCCGAACATGCCTTCTGGCAGGTCCTAAGCCTGATAAGGCAACTTAACAGTCTTACGGATCCAGTCATCCCCCCCCCCCCGTGAAGGCAAAGACATGATTCTGGATGAAGTGTTTGACGTTCGGAAGGCCCCTAAGACCAGTGCAGCTCTGCCCTGGTCTCGGGGGCTGAAGAGTGCCAGAGCTAGGGCCAATGCTCAGCTCGCACTTCTTGCCTCCTCCAGTCGTTCCACTGCCGGGAACAAACTCATCCCTCCTCCTCGCCTTCAGCAGAGGAGGTATTTCAAGATCCTGGGTGAGCACAACCTCGCTCTTCCTCTCCATCACTCTGTGGAGGAGCTGGCGAAGGGAGTTCCCTTGGAGAAACTCTCTGCCCGGCAGGTGTCGTTCTCGGTGGCAGAGATCCTTAACCACGAGAAGGTCGCTAAGTGTGCCATGCAGGCCACTTCGTGGCTGGACTTCTGGTTAGGATCTCTGGGCATCCTATTGCGATCGGAGGACTTGTCCAAGGAGACCAATAGGAAGGCCCTAGAGACCTTCTTGCTCTCTGGCACCCGCTCCATCGAGTTTTTGGCGCACCAGGTTACCACCCTGTGGGCCAACTCGGTGTTGAAGCGTCGCGATGCTGTGTCCGAGAGATTCCATCCGAAGGTCCCCGCCGTAGATGTGTGTAGGCTCCGACATGCCTCCCTCCTGGGGGAGAGCCTGTTTGAGCCTCAAGACTTGGAGCGAACGGCTGAGAGGTGGAGGAAATCCAGCACGGACTCCCTCTTCCACAGGGCCCTTACAACTCGGCCCTATAAGCCTCCAGCCCCGCCACAACAGCAGCAACAGCCTCGTAAGGCTCCCAAACAGGCACCGGCAGCTAAGAAAGTGGTGTCTAAGCCCCAGCCCTTTCCAGCCAAGGTCAAGAGGGGCGGTAAGTCCTCCAGGGGAGGCAAGACTTCTAGGGGTGGCGGCCGCGGCTGCAAGCCCTAGGGGTGGCAGTCCCCCTGCGTGTCCACCTGTGGGGGGATGCCTTCAGCGTTGCGTCCGCAGGTGGCAACATCACGGGGCCGTTGCTTGGACGGTCTCAGTGATCGGCCAAGGTTATCGCGTCCCGTTCAAGTCATCTCAACCTCACCTGACAGCGAATCCAGTGTCGTTGAGCTCCTATGCCATGGGATCGGCAAAGGGGCTGGCCCTTCAGGCCGAAGTCGAGACCATGTTCGAGAAGGGTGCTCTCCAGGAGGTCGTGGACGGCTCTCCAGGCTTCTTCAGTCGACTCTTTCTTGTAAAGAAGGCTACTGGAGGCTGGAGACCCGTCATCGATCTCTCGGCTCTGAACAGGTTTGTCAGACAAACCCGGTTCAGCATGGAGACAGCAGACACGGTCAGGCTTGCGGTGAGACCACAAGACTTCATGTGTACACTGGATCTAAAGGATGCGTACTTCCAGATCCCAATCCATCCGTCTCCCAGGAAGTACCTGAGATTCTGCCTAGACAACAAGATCTACCAGTTCAAGGTGCTGTGTTTCGGTCTCTCCACAGCTCCTCAGGTGTTCACCAGAGTGTTCACCCTGATTTCGACTTGGGCGCACAGGAACGGCATTCGTCTCCTTCGTTACCTAGATGATTGGCTGATCTTAGCAGACTCGGAGTCGACCCTTCTTCGGCACCGAGACAGGCTTCTAGATCTTTGCCAGGATCTGGGGATCATGGTAAACATCGAGAAGTCCTCTCTGCAGCCGGCCCAACGACTGGTTTATCTAGGCATGCTAATAGACACCAATCTCCACAAAGCCTTTCCATCAGACGACCGGATAGCAAGGCTGAGGAGGGTGGCGGAACCTTTCCTCAGGCGAAAAGAACTCCCCGCCCAATCGTGGTTGCGTCTCTTAGGCCACCTATCCTCCCTGGCCCGTCTGGTTCCAAACAGCCGCCTCAGGATGAGATCCCTTCAATGGCGGCTCAAGTCCCGGTGGAATCAAGGATCCGATTCGCCGGACATTCTGATCCCAATGGGGTCTCTGGAACAGACGGACTTGCGGTGGTGGCTGGCCGACGAGAACCTGCGAAAGGGAGTGAGTCTTCTCGTCCTCCCCTCGGAATTGACTCTGTTTTCGGACGCGTCAAAAGAAGGGTGGGGGGCGCACGTTCTGAACCAGAGGGCCTCAGGCCTTTGGTCAGAATCAGAAAAGTGCCTACACATCAACCTGCTAGAATTGAAGGCCGTCTTTCTGGCCCTTCAACAGTTCCAACGGTTCCTGGCGGGTCACTTCGTGGTGGTGATGAGCGACAACACCACGGTAGTGGCTTATATCAACAAGCAGGGAGGCACTTTTTCGCAACAGCTATCCCATCTTGCAGTAGAGACTCTGAGGTGGACCGAAACCCACTCGATAACACTATCAGCTCGCTTCATTCCTGGCAAGAGGAATGTGCTCGCCGACAGTCTGAGCAGGGCTTCGCAGATAGTGAGTACCGAGTGGTCTTTGGATCCTCAGATAGCCAACAAAGTCCTGACTTTGTGGGGTTCCCCGACGGTGGACTTGTTCGCGACAGCCTTGAACTTCAAGCTGCCCCTGTACTGCTCACCAGTCCCGGACCCCAAGGCACTCTGGCAAGATGCTTTCCAGCAACGGTGGGACAACATCAACGTGTACGCCTTTCCACCATTCTGTCTGATGAGAAGGGTGCTCAACAGGACCAGACTATCGGTCAACTGTTCCATGACTCTAGTAGCTCCGCTGTGGCATCACGCGGAATGGTTTCGGGACCTTCTGCAACTCCTGACGGAACTCCCAAGGGAGCTTCCTCCACGACACGAGCTTCTCAGACAACCCCACTCCGGTGTCCCTCACAGGGCCGTAGCCTCGCTTCGGCTCCACACCTGGAGACAATCCAGCGTCTCCTCGCGGAGAGAGGCTTTTCGCAACAGGTTGCGGAGAGAATGTCTCGGCACCTGCGAAGGTCCTCTGAGGGAGTCTACCAAGCGAAGTGGAGAGTCTTTTGTGGTTGGTGTCGTGGAAGGGGTATCTCTCCACTCGATGCCACTATTCCAGCAATAGCGGACTTCCTTGTGTATCTGCGAGAAGAAATGCGCCTTTCTGTCTCGGCAGTGAAAGGCTATCGCTCAGCCTTAAGCTTGGCCTTCAGATTGAAGGGCGTGGATATTTCTTCATCGCTAGAACTCTCGTTACTCATACGTAGCTATGAGCTTACCTGCCCCCAGTCGGAAGTGAGACCCCCTCCTTGGAACGTGGTTCGAGTCCTCAGGTCTCTCAAGAGACCTCCCTTCGAGCCATTACGCCAGGCCTCCGATCGCCACCTGTCTTGGAAGACGGCTTTCCTACTCGCCTTGGCCTCGGCCAAGCGAGTTAGTGAACTTCATGGTCTCTCGTACGACATCGCCCATTCAAGGGGATGGGGGGAGGTAACGTTCAGGTTCGTCCCTGAGTTTGTGGCCAAGACTTAGAATCCTGGAGTGCCGGATCCTAGGTTCGACTCTTTCAGGATCGCGAGTCTCCGTTCTGTAACAAACGACCCAGACCAGCTGCTACTATGCCCAGTGAGGTGTCTGAGGTACTACTTGAAGAGAACGGCTGCAGTCCGTCCTCATGTGCGAGCTTTGTTTGTGAGCACAGGCAGGACAAAGAGGAGGGTCACCAGGAACACCATCTCTACTTGGATTCAAAGGGTTATCCACCATGCCCTGAATCCTGACCCTCCTCCGTCACGTCGCCCTCGGGCCCACGATGTCAGGGGTATTGCTACATCCCTGGCCTTCAAGAGAAACTTCTCTGTGACGCAGGTACTTCAAGCTGGGGTCTGGAAGCGTCAAACGACCTTCACAGCCCACTACCTGCAAGACGTGACCCACAGGAGCCTCGATACGTTCTCTATCGGCCCTGTGGTGGCTGCACAACAGCTGGTCTAACCTCAGGCTCCTTTTTGGACAAGTAGCAGTAGGGTGAGGGCGTTGTTACCCGGTCTTAGTCTGTGTGAATGAAAGAGTATGTCTGACCCTTACTTCTTTCTTCATTCTCCCCTCTCTTGGGGAAGCAGCATCCTGGTCCTCGCATAGCTGACCTCGACCTCTGCAGGTAACCCATGCTTCTTTGTGCCCCTAGTATTAAGCTTAATACTGTTGCGTCTCCCATACCCTGACGAGGTGGTATGGGGAACGTCCTATCCTAGAATTCCTGTCTCAAGGTCAACTTCATAGGACGAGTCACACTCTCCTCCTCACACTACTTATATAGGCCACTCGTTCCTAGCGATGCTAGGAACCTGTGAGGTACAGGGGCTCCCTCTCTCTAGTGCTGCTCACTGAGGGATCGAGCCCCCGGGCAAGCCGAAGTCAGTAAGGCTGAGGACTTTCCACCCTTCCTAAGGGGTAAGTCACCCTTTGTAAATAGCGTGGTTTGTATTTCGGTTACGGAACAAATGACAAATTCGAAGATAATTTGTATTTTTCCTAACCATACAAACCTTAGCTATTTACACATATGTGCCCGCCATCCCTGACCCCCAAGTCAAGTCCTACCTCTAAGTGAAGTGAAGCAAGTCACCGGTGTGTGGAGGGGGGAGGGGTAGCAAGCTACCCTTCCCCATCCCCCGCTAACTAGCGCGGGGATAATTAACCCTCGTTAAAAACTATTGGCTCGTCATTTCAGCTGCGCTAAAAGTAATACCCTTTGTAAATAGCTAAGGTTTGTATGGTTAGGAAAAATACAAATTATCTTCGAATTTGTCATGTTCCTTTCCCTCGGGATTCCTCTTCGGAGCCTTCCCGGGGGAATGAATGTTAACTAATGATTTTTGTTTTATTTTTCACAGTTACCGATCTAGTTCGTTTCTGTAATGTGACAACGGAGTGAGCTGTCTTGTTGAGGCCTGGGGATTCGGCTGTTGCTGCCTCCCCTATAGATCTTCGTCAGGGGCGTGTCTCCTTCTCCTGGAAGTACTCCCGTTACGTTTAACAGCTCTCCAGTTCATTTTAGAACACTCAGGAGGCTCGCCTCCTTGGGTGGGTAACTTTCCTTCCGAGGGAAGTTTTTCCTGTCCAGGCTTGAGTTTTTTCCCCTTTTGGGGGGTTCTTCTCTTGCCTTTTTTTCGTGCGCCTATGCTCTTGGTGCTGAGCATTCGCACCTGCATGTACGCTCAAGGGGCTGGGCAACTGCAGGAGCCCCTCTTCGGAGGATTGCTCCTTTTAGGTCACTGGCTGACCCGTCTCTTCTACGAAGTGTTTCTCTTTCGTTCGCGAGAGAGTACACTCATAGAGACTCCTCTTCGGAGGACTCTTCTGCTGTTGTTGCTGTTGGCCGCCTTCACCGTAAGGCTCACCGTCCGCTACGTCGTAAGGGCCTCCCATCTCCCTATAAGGGTGCCTAGAGGCGCCTTTTTGAATCTCCGTATGCAGCCTACAACTCCTTCTTCTTGATCTTCCGCCCCTGGTGCAGATGGACAGCAGTCTGACCTCGTCTTCCGACGGGCAACGGTCTTCCCGACGGACAATGGTCTTCCGACGAACATCAGTCTCCCGACGGACATCAGTCTCCCGACGGACAACGATCCCTTCGGGGCAAAGGGTTGCCTCCCACGGGGGTTCTTCCCTTGTGTGTCAGGGTTCCCCTGCGCGCCCTTCTGCAGTGTTCTCTCCTGCTCAGTGTTAGCGCACTGGCGCTCTCCTGCTCATCAGCGCTTTCCTGATCGCTAGCGCTCTCCTGTTCGCCAGCGCTCTCCTGTTCGTCAGCGCTCTCCTGATGATCATCTCTGCTGTTCCTGTTGGTTCCTGTTACGCGCCCTGTGCGCCCACGTTCACCCTCGCGATCTGGAACTCCGGTTCAGGTCTTGGACAAGGACTCTTCTTCTACGCTCAGGCTTCCACGCGTTGCCTCCTGCTCGCCAGCGATCACCAACTCGCCAGTGACCACAGACGCGTCAACGTTCGCCTGCTCGTCAGCAATCTCCTACGCGTCAACGATCGCCATCGATCTGCACACGTGTCAGTTCCCCCGGACTCCATCAGTAGCGATCTAGCGCTCGCCTGCAGTGGACCACGATCTCCGGTAGCTGAGTCTTGCCGTAGATCTTCCTCCTGCTCGCCAGCGCTCACCTTTACTTCTGTCCTTCTGTGCGCCAGCTTTCTTCAATCGCCAGCGCACATCTGCGCGCCCTTTTCCGCCATGCACCTATTGGCGCCAACGGTTTTTTCTGACCGTCTAGGATCGCCTGATTAACAGCTTGCTTCCGCGCTCACCTTCCTGATGCACCCGCGCGCCTTCTGTTAGCGCAATGCGCGCTGACCATCCCTAGTCTCTTACGCGTTAGCGATCGCCTACGCGCCCGCGCGATTCTTCGCCTGCACGCTAGAGTTTTGTTAACGCACCACTGCTCGCCAACGCGCCGTCGCTTGCCGACGCGCCATCGCTTGCCGACGCGCCATCGCTTGCCGACGCGCCATCGCTTGCCAACGCGCCGTCACTCGCCTACGGGCCATCGCTTGCCTGAACTTGCCATCGCTTGCCTGAACGTGCCATCGCTTGCCTGAACGTGCCATCGCTTGCCTGAACGTGCCATCGCTCGCCTGAACGTGCCATCGCTCGTCAACGCGCCATTGCTCGTCAACGCGCTATCGCCCGTCTACGCGCTATCGGTCTCCCGACCGCCTGCGCTCACCCGCGCGCCCACGTGCCTGCGCGTCCACACGCCCACGTGCCCGCGCGACTGCACACCCACGTGCCCGCGCTTCTATGCTCATGCGCGAGCGCGCACATGTGCTCCAATGTTCGCTCGCGCGCGAACCAATGGTATTCCATCGCGCGGACCGAGGGTGTTCCGTCGCGCGGACCGAGGGTGTTCCGTCGCGCGGACCGTCGGCTTGATTCCTGCAGTACCCATTGCTCGCCTACGGGTCATCGCTCGCCGACCACCAACTCTCGCCCTTCCCACCACGCTCGCCCTCCTTCTGCGCTCCTTCGCGCACTTTCGTTTGCATTCCTGCGTGCCCGCGCATGGGCTCTTCCATGTTCGGCCACGCGCAAACCATTAATTTACCATCACGCGAGCGCCAGAACACGGCCTCACCCCGTAAACGCAGAGCATGGCATTTGCAAGAGCAGGAAGAATCTTCAGGGAGGTCTGAGCAACATTCTTCTTTCCAGAACTTGGGTTAGCCCTTCCCCGTCATTCTCTGGAAGGGTTTTGCAGGGAGCTTTCCGTTCGAGATTTCTCCATCGGCCAAGGGGTGACTGGTATACCCCTTCCTCTTCTCCTTCTCGTGAAAGGGGCTTACCGGGTCCTTTCCCTCTTCGGTTGCGACCCGAGGTTTTGTACAAGGAAGCTCCAGGAAGATCATGGGTACTCTCCTCCTCTCGGGCTCAAGCACCTTGGCTTTTCATCGCCAAGTTTCGAACTTGCAGGCAAGCTAGATGTTGGACCATCTGTACCTAATGACCGAGGGCTTCCTCTCGGGTGTCTCATCCGTGGATGTCGACAATCTCAGACACCCTTCCATCCTTGGGAAGAGCTTGTTTGTGCCCAAGGACAGAGACATAGACAGCGGTTGTGCGGAGGAAGTCGACTTCCGTTTTCACTCCTCCAAGGCGCTTTCTTCCAGACCCTGCAGGGCTCCAGCACCTCTTTCTTTCAGCCTCGTCAGCCTAAGTTATCGGACCGGCTACGACAACTAAGACAAGGTGTCTAATAGCAGTCCCCTCCTGTCAGGAACAGGTAGCACGGGAGGCTCTCCCAGGGGGGCATAATCCTAGAGGGAGCGGCAGAGTTCACGAACTCTAGGATTGGCAACCCCCCCTTGCAGGTCTCACGCTGGGAGGATGCTTAAGGTTACACATCCGGATAACAGCTTCCCGATGCCGATTCCTGCACGATCTCCGTGATCAGCCAAGGATATCGCGCCTGCCGTCTCTGTCAGCGAATTCGGTGTCACTGAACCTCTATGCCATGGGGTCGGCAAGAGTTTTGCCCGTTTGGGCAGAATGATTCATGCCTTAGGATAAGGTCCTCCATAGGATCGTCAACGGCTTCACCCCCCGGCTTCTTCAGTCAATCCTTTCTCGTAGGAAAGCATCTGAGACAGTAATTCCGTAGTCGACTCGGCGTCAATGACCTCAGATGTCAGGATGCCTGAAAACTTTAATCAATCAATCCGTAGTCGACCTCTCAGCTCTGATCAAGTTTGTCGAACAAACTTCGTCCAGCGTGGAACAGCAGAATCGATCAGACTGGCAACGAGGCGACAGGATTCCTTAGGCCCTGGATTGGAAGGACGGGTACAGTGAACCCTCGTTTATCGCAGTAGATAGGTTCCAGACGCGGCCGCGATAGGTGAAAATCCGCGAAGTAGTGACACCATATTTACCTATTTATTCAACATGTATATTCAGACTTTTAAAACCTTCCCTTGTACGTAGTACTGTTAATAAACTACCCTTTAATGTACAGAACACTTAATGCATGTACTATAGTACCCTAAACTAAAACAGGCACAGATATTAAAGGCAATTTTATATCATGCGTTTCCTAAACAAGCTAAAAAGCACGTTAAAAAATGTCAAACAATGTTTTGTTTACGTTTATCTCTGATTATAATGAAGAAACAAACGCATTTACACATCTGTGTATAGGTTAGTTTTTGCATTGATTATTCAGTACAGTATGTTGATTTGGTTATTACTAATGTTTTACTTAATTTTTCTTAGGACTTCCAAATGAAATTTTTTTCTTTATGACGCCGCCTGAAACGACGGCGTCATAAAGTACGCTCAGTAAACAAACTAAGGAATTTAACGCGCAAGGTGAAAGTGATAAATAATGATATTACAGTAAAAGCTTTTATAAAATATGTTATTACAAATATTATTTACCGTATCTATATAAAATCATACTTACGTAGCAAAGCAGGAAAACAATCTACGAGAGAGAGAGAGAGAGAGAGAGAGAGAGAGAGAGAGAGAGAGAGAGAGAGAGAGTTGTTTTACATACGTAAATGTAAATTTAAAAAAAAAAAAATAGCCCCATTTCATATAAAATAGATTACAAATATTTTACTTTATCATATTACAGTAGTCTGTATAATACTGTAAAGTTCAGTACAGTATGTTGTTGTTAAAGTCGTGGCGATGAAATTCTCACGAAACAAAAACACGCCATTTGATTACAACAGCTGATTCATTCTCTCTCTCTCTCTCTCTCTCTCTCTCTCTCTCTCTCTCTCTCTCTCTCTCTCTCTCTCTCTCTCTCTCTCTCTCCGTGTTATACAATACTTATATTTAGATGAAGAAACTAAAATTAGTTTTCTTAGTGTCAATTAAATACGAAACGAAAAAATTAGGCCGAGTCTACATCCATTTCAATCATAGCTAAAAATACGGCATCCGATTTCATCAGCAAACCACTATTTTTTGGGAAATATCATTTTATTCTAGAAAATTGCCACTCTTTAAATAGTTGATTGCACATTAAGAAAGCGTGTACTTTTGTTTTTAAATTTCGGGTGTGTTTTAAAAATCGAGTATTGTTGACTTCTTTTTTTTTACTTTTGGCTGTGATTAGATCAGCTGTCATCTAGCTGCCGCTCTTGAGTGTGTACGAATACACTAACAAAGTATCATTTATACCATTTCTTAACTTATTCAAACCGTCTACAGTATACAGTTGATATTACATAATCACCAATGTGTTATAACCTATCAAATTTTTTTGTTTATTACATTTAAACTCTCTCTCTCTCTCTCTCTCTCTCTCTCTCTCTCTCTCTCTCTCTCTCTCTCTCTCTCTCTCTCTCTCTCCCTATCTCTCTCTCTATCTCTCTCTCTACCTATCTCTCTCTACCTCTCTCTCTCTCTCTCTCTCTCTCTCTCTCTCTCTCTTTCTCTCTCTTTCTCTCTCTACCTCTCTCTCTCTCTGTGGGCTACTTTTCACTACCTCCCATTCCTTACCTCTCTCTATCTCTCTAGCAAATGATATCTTTGTTGCTCCTCAAAGTTTCATTTATATTGAAAATCAATCATGATTCAATTTTCCTTACTTTCTCCAATCTCGCACCATCGGTCACATCGCGGTATTTTCGATATTTCCGGAAAATCCGCGATATATGTATATACATGGGTTATGAAAAAAATCCGCGAAGTGGTGAATCCGCGATGGTCGAACCGCGAAGTAGCGAGGGTTCACTGTACTTTCAGTTTCCATTCCATCCATCTTCCAGGAAGCTCTTGGAATTCAGCCTAGACTACAGGTGTTCCTGCTTAAGATGCAGTGTGGCGATCCCGCCGTGGCATCGCAGGTTTTTCCCCAGAGAACTCTCCCTGCTTTCCTCATGGCCGCTCAGGAGCAGGTTTCCGCCTCCTTCGCCTTTTGAAGGTCTGATCAACTCCGGTAGGCACGGGTTCGACCTTCTTCAACGCCGGGACAAGCTTCCGGATCCTTACCATGAGTGGGGGTTCATGGTAATTTGCTAGGAGCCTTCTCTACTTCTGCCTCAACATCTGGAGTATCTAGCCATGATATTGAGTCAACGGCCTTACCACGTTGGAAACTACGCTTCTCGTCCGTCCAACGAGGTTAAGCAACGTCGGTTCTGGTCGGTACTTGGATGGGTGACCGCCTGGGGACGCCAGATTCTGTTGCCACCTCCTCCGAGCCTTCCCTTCAGTTGACTGTGGCAAGGCTGAGGAGAGTCGCAGTACCTGTTCTCTGTCAAGCAGAGCTTTCAGCCCTACCTTGGAACGTTTCCTTGGTCTCTTTTCCTCATTGACCCATCTAAAGTTCCGAACGGTCGCCTCAGGATAAGTTCCCTGTGGGGCGGCCCAAGTTCCGGTGGTTTCAAAGCAACGATTAACCGGACTTTCTGGCCCCTATGGGACCAGCGGAACAATTAGACCTGCAATGGGTGTTGACCTATGGAACCTCTTGATGGGAGTGGATATTCTCGTCCTTTCCCCACATTTTTTATGCTGTTCTTGGAATCGTCAAAGAAAAGGGGGGGGGGGGGGGCATGTTCCGTTTCAGGCCTATGGTCAGGACCTGAAGGATACCTCTCCATCATTCAGGCAGGCTTAGGGGCCGTAGTCTGGCCCCTCTACAGATCCTACAGCTGCTGCCGAGTCGCTCCATGCGCGACGACTTCATGGTACTGGGGTGTTCCAACCAGCAAGGGATACATTTTCATACCTTCGCATCTTGCAGTAGATATACTGAGATGATTTGAGATCCTCTCAATACCACCATCGGCTCGCTCATTCCGGGCAGAGGAATGTTCTCTCCGACTATCTGAGCAGAGCCTCGTAGAGAGATTGTACCTGGGGGTCTGTGGCCTTTAGTAACCAGCAAGTTCTGGCCTGGGGGACCTGATCGCGACAGCTTGGAACCTCAAGCTTCCGCTGTTCTTCCCCCCAGTCTCAGACCCCAAGACTGTTTGGCAAGATTCATTCCGTTGATGGTGGGACAACATCGACGCCTGCGTCTTTCCTCCTTTGTTGTCTGTTGAGAATGGGTCTCAACAAGACCAGGTTGTCTGTCAACCTTTCAATGGCCCTGAGAGCTCCACTGGGACTATACGCAGAACGGTTTCCGGACCCTCTGCTTCCCCTGACGGAACTCCCAGGAGAGCTTCTCCCATGGCACAGGCTACTCAAACAACCACACTGCAACATCTTTCACGAGCCGCCGAGCCGGGGCGTCGCTTCGGCTTCATGCCTGGAGACACTACGCCTCCTCCTCAAGAAGAGACAACCCGCTACAGTCGCAGGGCGGAGGTCGTGTCATCTGCGATAGTCATCCGCAGGGGTCTACCAGGCGAAGTGGAGAGTCTTCTGTGGTTGGTGTCGTGGGAGATATACCTCTTCCCTTGAGGCCTCTTCTCCAGGAATAACGAACTTATTGCTTTTCGGCGGGTGGAAACTCCTTTCCGCTCTCGGCAATGAAGCCTGTCGCTCAGCCTTTCCCTGACCTTCAGGCTGAAAGGAATAACTTTTTTCTTCCCGCTGGACCTTTCCTCGCTCATGCGAAGCTGCAAACGTCCCTGCCCTAGTCGGAGTGAGACCTCCAACATGGAGCTTGGTTCGGACTTTTTAGTCCCTTAAGAGATCTTCTCAAGACCCTTTACGACAGGCCTCTGATTGTATTCCGTCTTGGGTCTCCTGCTCACTCTGGCCGCGGCCAGTGTGTAAGCAATCTTCTTGGTCTCGTACGACTCCGCCCTTTCAAAGGAATGGGGGAAGGCAACATTCAGGTTCGCTCCTGAGTTGTTGGCTAGACTCAGAATCTTGGGGTCCCGGCCCTTCGGTCCAATTCCTTCAAGATTTCGAATCACCATTCTGTATCAGATGACCCAAAACCTTCTTCTTCTTGCCAGTAAAGGAATAGAGGGGTTATCTTTGGGAACAGCTGCAGTTTGTCCTCATGTGCAGCCGGGTTGGGAGCACAAGAGGGACACGGGGGAGAGTCACCAGTATAGCTCTTCAGCTCGGACTCAAGGACATTCATTTCGACCTGAATCCAGACCCTCCCCTGTCTCGTCGCCCTACAGCACGATGTTGGATACATCGCAACGTCCCTCGCCTTCGAGTAATACTACTCTGTGACGCAGGTGCTACAAGCTGGAGTCTGGAAGCGTCTAATGACCTTCGCAGCCCGCTTCTTGCAGGACGTGACCCACAGGAGTATCGATACGTTTCTATCGCTCTGCGGTGGCTACACAACAGGTGGTCTAACCTCAGGCTCCTTTTTGTACAGGTAGCAGAAGGTTAAGGGCATTGTTATCAGGTTTTAGTCTGCATGAACGTAAGAAGTATGTCTGGCCCTTACTTCTTTCTTCATCATCCCCTCTACTGGGAAGCAGCATCCTGGTCTCTGCATAGCTGACCTCAAACCTCTGCAGGTAAACCATGCTTCCTTGTGTTCCGAGTATTGAGTCAATACTGTCGCGTCCCCCATATCCTGACGAGGTGGTATTGGGAACGTCCTAACCCAGAGTTCCTTCTGGAACTCCAGGTCAACTGCCTAGGACGGGTCACACTTCTTCCTTCACACACAAGCTTATGTAGGCCACACGGTTCCTTGCGGAGCTAGGAACTTGTGAGGTGCAGGGACTCCTTTTCTCGAGTGCGACTCACTCGGATTCTGAGTCCCCGGGTAAAGCCAAAGCCAGTATGGCTGGGGACTTTCCACCCTTCCTAAGGGGTAAGTCACCCAATGTAAATAGCGTGGTTTGTATTTCGGTTACGGAACAAATGACAAATTCGAAGATAATTTGTATTTTTCCTAACCATACAAACCTTAGCTATTTACATATATTTGCCCACCAGCCCTGTCCCCCAAGATAAGTCCTACCTCTAAGTGAAAGTGAAGCAATTCACCGGTGTGCCAGGGGGGGAGGGGTAGCTAGCTACCACTCCCCTACCCCCTGCTAACTAGCGCGGGGGTAATACACCCTCCTTAAATTCTAATGGCTCGCCATTTCAGCTATGCTAAAAGGTAAACCCAATGTAAATAGCTAAGGTTTGTATGGTTAGGAAAAATACAAATTATCTTCGAATTTGTCATATTTTCTGTTCGAAATCAGAATCTGTAATACAGTAAAACTTTACCGAAAATGGTTCTAGGCCACAGAAAAATTACACATGTAAACTTATCTTTGTCAACAGAGTTTTAGATCGTGACCTCTGAATTAAATTGGTTTTGTTCCTTGGTCTTCCAGTTTAACTTTGTATTCTGGCCTTGGTGAGTTTTGAAATGAAAAAAATAAAAAATTGTTAATGGTTGTCTAACTCTCCTGATGAACAAACACATAGTGGCCAAGGTTAGGCGGTAAAGTTTTACTGTATTACAGATTATAATTTCGGACAGAAAATATATGTTTTCCTGTAGTAAGTAACGTAATTTGACCTTCATTTCAACCACAAACAAATAGAACAACCAGTTCGACTAACTTCAAGTAGCCGAACTGGTTGTTGTTTTTGCGGTTGAAATGAAGGTGAAAACCGGTTAAATCACGTTATTTACTACAGGAAAACATGTATTTTAAATATGTAACTTCCCTGGTAGTTACATATATACAGTATATAGCTTAATCCCGCCGATTCATCTCGCGCACGGCAGAAATTCAAATTTCGCGGCAATCACCGACAGGTGAGCAGGTGGTCATACCTGTGCCCCCTCTACCTAGGTAACTGGAACCATTCCCATAAGTCCTCAGAAATTCGCTGCCGTTGTTCGAGACAACACGTCGGAAATTTGCTACGTTGTGGGTTTGCTTTGTCTACAGATTTGGTGAAGTACCCATTGTTTGATTTATTGTTTGTGGCTTTCGCTGATATTGGATTTTCCTTTCTTTTTCACACGAATAAGATAGTTTTTGTTGGTCTAACTTGGACAGTTTAATTTAACTTGATTTTCAAGATGGCTCCTCTGTTGTTAGATACAGTGGTACCTCTACATACGAATTTAATCCGTTCCAGAACCAACTTCGGATGTAGAAAATGTTCGGATGTCGAAACGAATTTTCCCATAAGAATACATTGAAATAGGATTAATCCGTGGTTGAGCCCAAAAACCTATGATAACTTGTTAATAAACTGCTACACATAATTTTCCCATGAGAATAATGAACACTAAATTAGATAATAGACATGTAAATAAGGAGAATAGACATGTAAATAAGAAGAATTAGCAAAAAATGATAAATAAGAAACGGGTTTTTAGCGTCACTTTACCTTAGAAACTCCAGCGCAGGTGTTGTTAGTCTTGCTACGCAGAGAGGAGACGGACGGGCGGCGAGGAGGTAGAGAGGTTAACTACGATAAACGTACACTACCGTAACTTATTCTAACTTACACTAAGTGAACTTTAACATAACTTAGCTTATTTTTTTTTTTTATATTTTATATTTTTTTTTACATTTTCTTTTTTTCTCTTTGATGATTACGTAATTTTAATCACTATCACTTACATTTAAAATTGACTGAATTTCTTTTGCTTCACTCTTTTCCGTTTTCTGTGTTTCACTTTCTTCCGCTTCACTCTTTGCCGTTTTCTTCGGTTCACTTACATCCTCTTCATCGCGAGTTCGCTTCGCAGTTTTTTTAAAGAAAGCATCGATAGATAATTGCTTGGTACGGCTTTTCAGAATGTTTCGAAAGTGAGTTAGGTAAACATCATCAAATTGAGAAACTACGCGACAAACCTGCAATTTCTTTGGATGGTATTTGTCAATGAAGTCGACCACGTCTTGATATTTTCCCAACACCTCTTTTATTTGCGCTGAACCTAACACATGTTCTACCTCCTCGCTCTCTTCCTCGTCATCACTCACGTGCTCCGACATAGCATGGAGTTCCTTGAGCTCCTCTGTAGTAAGTTCGTCGTGATGTTCGGCGACGAATTCCGTGATGCCATCTGCGTCGACCTCTTGGCCCATAGACTTGCCAAGGGAGACGATTTCCTCTACGTTTTCCGCTGCACCCACCACGGGATCAGGTTCGGGGTCAAAACCCTCGAAATCTCGGGGAGAAACTGCATCAGGCCACAGCTTCTTCCAGGCAGAATTGAGGGTTCGTCGAGTTAATCCCACCCAAGCCTGATCTATGATCTTCAAGCAGTGCACGATGTTAAAGTGGCTTTTCCAAAATTCACGAAAGTTAAGTTTGTGCTTTGCGTGACATTAAAGCACTGCTTGAATAGGTGCTTGGTGTAGAGCTTCTTGAAGTTTGAGATGACTTGCTGGTCCATGGGCTGGAAGATAGAGCTGGTATTCGGTGGACGATACAGCACCTTTATGAACTTGAATTCTTCGAAGATATCATCTTCTATCGGCGGAAATAAAAAATACATGCGGCGCTATGAGTACCATCCACGCGTACGGGTACTGTATTGTTTACTTCGGGTGTAGAGTAGGAACGTGTTCGAATTGTACTTCACGCGTCGAAAAATTCGGATACAACCGGTACGACGAAAATTGCTTACTTCGTGTGTCGAAATAAAATTCGGGTGTAGAGTCGAAAAATTGCTCAAATTTTACTTCGGGTGTTGGAAAATTCAGATGTAGATACGTTCGTGAGTAGAGGTTCCACTGTACTTTGTATCGTTATTTAATATTTCGATATTGAGAATACTAATATTAATCGTATAGCCTATTGAATTCTCATTCTAGCCCTTGGCGAAAGAGTATGATCTCTCGCAACGAGCAGGTCTAATTATGGTCTGGTGTGAAATAGTTAAAAGTGCTAGTGTTCAGTGGCACGCAAGCATGACGCAGTGCAGTGAAGGGGTTATGGCTGCTCGGACCTGTCGTTCTCCTAGCACTGGACCTCTTCCATGCTCCCCAACCCCTGGGAGAAGGAAACTCAAAAGGCGAAGGGAGGCGAGAGGCGTTAGCCCCCGAGCAGTAGTCCCCTCGAGCATACCTGTTGAACGCTTCCCAGGACGCTCGCCCTCGCCATGGGAAAGGCGAGGTAAAAGTGTTATCCTCGCCGTCGGATGACGCAGCTCCTAGACGAGTCTGGCGTTTTACGTTTTTTTTTTTTTTTCCCTTCCTGCTACACAAGAAGAGAGTTGCTCGTCATGGAACCGAGTGTCGAGATCACGCTCCCTCGCAGCGATCTGGACGCGTTACGGGAGGCGGTAAGGATCTTGACGCTCCCTCACAGCATGCTGGATGCATACAGCATGCTGGACGCACGCGAGCAGGATGCTTCCTCGCAGCATGCTGGACGCATGCGAGCGGGATGCTTCCCGCGTCAAAATCGCGAACGTCATAGGACGCACGCGAGCTGCAGCGCTCATGGACGCTCCCTCGCAGCGATCTGGACGCGTTACGGGAGGCGGCAAGGATCTTGACGCTCCTTCACAGCATGCTGGACGCATGCAGCATGCCGGACGCACGCGAGCTGGACACACGCGAGCAGGACGCTTCCCCGCGTCAAGATCCCGAACGTCATAGAGCAGGCTGGACGCATGCAGGACACACCGCAAGCAGCATGTCTATCAGAGCTTCAACGGTCCATTACGTCCCTGTTGACGTTTACAAGTCGTAAACAGAGGAAGCTCGCAACAGCAGCAGCATGCTGGACGCATGCTGGATGTACGCAAGCATAACGCTTCCTTGCAGCATGCTGGACGCATACAGGACGCTCCCTCGCAGCATGCTGGACGCATGCAGGACGCTCCCTCGCAGCATGCTGGACGCATGCATGACGCTCCCTCGCAGCATGCTAGACTCATGCATGACGCACGCAAGCATGACGCTCCCTCGCAGCATGCGGGATGCATGCAGGATGCACGCAAGCATGATGCTTCCTCGCAGCAGGCTGTACGCATGCAGGATGCACGCAAGCATGATGCTTCCTCGCAGCAGGCTGGACGCATGCATTACGCTCCCTCGCAGCATGCGCGACGCAAGCAGGCAAGACGAGGCGTGTGTTTTCTCCCACTCGTTCTACATCGGAGATCACTAACCCTTTAGAGGAGATCTCAGAGGAGGAAATGTAGAAAACTCTTCATGCAGCAGATCTTAAAAGATTACTTGCAGTTCTGGCGGACTTATATCCGGAGGACTTTTCAGCAGGCTGTACCCTGGAGCCTGTCCTCGCAGTTTTTGAAGGGTAGACCCTAGGAATCTTCCTCTCTCAAGGAAACAGTGTTAGCCAGATCGGTCTAGAGGGCTTTTTCGACTCTGAACGATTGTATTCTCAAGAGAAGGAACAAGGAAGGACAACCTTTTCCTTCCCCCCTACGAGATTGGCTTCTAGATCCAGTGTGTGGTACGAGACTGGGGAGGCTCTCGGTTGGGAAGTTCCTGCCTCCTCCCAGGGAGACTTCTCGAAACTCGTTGACGCCTCGCATAGATCAGCCATGACTAAGGCTAAGGTGATGTGGTCCACGTCGGAGATGGATCACTTGCTGAGGGGCATCTTCAGAACAATCGAGGTCTTCAGCTTGATGGACTGGACTCTAGGAGTCCTCGCAGACGTCACAGACGATAAGAACGAGACGCAGATGCACCTTTTTGCCTGTCTCGATAAAGCCGTGAGGGACGGGTCGGTCGAACTCACAGCACTTTTTCACAGCAGGTATTATTAAGAAAGAGCTATGCTGTTTCTTTCCTGTCGTCAGGATTGACTCTCGCTCAGAGAGCAGAGCTCTTGTATGCTCCCTTGATCAAATACCTCTTCCCTTCAGAGTTAGTGAAGGACTTATCGGCAGCTCTTACGCACAAGCAACGCAAGATCTGATTATAAGGACTGCGAGGAAAGTTCTTCCGGATAACTTTTTAGCCCTTTCGTGGGAGAGCCTTTCTAGAAGAGGACAGAGAATGTCACTTTTTAATTTGTTATTGTTTTCGACTAGGAGTCTCTTCTCTTTGTCCCATTAATTTTTTTCTGAGGAGATTATTTCTTTCCCGTATAATATCATCTAGTTGGCGTTTCACATTCTCTAGTGCCTTTGTTGCATCTTGCTGTTCTATGACGTCATTCTAATCTTGATTGAATAGAACCTCTCCATTTTCAATAGGGATATCCTCACCACATACTGGTATATTTTCTTCAAACGATTCGTCAACTGATCGTTTCAGATTTCGTCTCTCTGCACGTGATTGTCGAAAAATGTTAGCTCATCACTACCTGGAATATAAAAGAAATTATTTGTTATATCAATAGGAAAACTTTCTTTTTGCTCACTCTTTCTTTCTATATATATTTATCTAACTATATATCTATCTATCTCTATCTCTAACTTCATTCATTTCATTTACCTTGAAAATATGAAATCTCTCTCTCTCTCTCTCTCTCTCTCTCTCTCTCTCTCTCTCTCTCTCTCTCTCTCTCTCTCAACTTACATGTATGATATTTTGTATACATATATTTCTAAGATTATACATATTTGGCATTACAGTGATGTTATTTGAAATGCATGATACGGTACTAACCTTTTGATTTATGTAAATGAAGCGTTGGAACTGCGTGTGACTTTAAGTCTCTTTCAAGGAGCACTGATAACACTTTCCAAATTGTGTGCAGGATTTCTTATATAAGCACTCTCCTCAAAATGTCTACTGCATATCCTACAGTTAGCATAATTGAATTTGTCTTTTCTTCGACAAATATTAATCCACTTTTGTCTTATATCTTGGTCTCTGGGGAAGCGAAAATGATATTCCTTTTTTTCTGCCGTGAGAATTACAACCAAACACTGCACAAATATATGGCATTGCTTGAAAATTACCGAAGAAAATAAAACGGTAACCACCAAGGAATTACAAATGTAATATCTTATTGAGGAACTCTTTCACTGTTGTTGACAATAACACAGAAAAAACTTGAATGAATGAAGTCAATCAGTGGTCAGATTCAAGGGTCTTGGGCGGCAGTATAGTGACCAGGATTTGACCCGTTGTACTCCAGACACCTGCAGATTGGGGAGTTTAATCCGCACCCACCCACAATTGAGCTACCTTCTCTCTTTCTCTTTACCTTGGGTGGGATGACACTGCGTTGGTCCGAGCGATTGCTTCCTCCTCATCCTCCCGTTCTTCCTCCTGGCCTTCGCTCTCATCTTCACTTTCTTCCTGGTGTAATTAAGTGTTGTGGATGGGGGGGGGGGGGGGGGGGGGTTGCTGGCTGTCCACCTCCACTTTCCTTCGTGAGTAAGCTAAGGTTCCTTATCAAAGGAGATTGGGGTAGAGTTTGGCGCCATTCATTAACACTATTTTCTGGATATTTTGCCATTGATTGTTCGAGCTTATAGACTCTTTCTTGTAGTAATGATACTGTTTGAAGTAGTTCTGCAATAATCAAATTATTATCATCAATGTTGTGTGCACTTTGCTCATTGAAAATTTTGTCTAATTCTTTATTTCTCACTGAATTAATTATGCACGTGCTAAGAGTTATAATATCGCTCACAATTATGTTTCACTTGTCGGTTCAATGGCTTTTTATTTTTATAGCCCGAAAATATTCTACTTCTTTCTATTATCAGGAGACCTCTTAAGGATATTAATAAGTCCTGATGACATTTGTCAAGCACTTCTTTGATATCATGTGTAGAATACTGGCATATCTTTTTCAGCGATTTAAGAAATACTTGTGGGTACACGTCTTGGTTAATTGTTTCCAAGATACCTACAGTAGGTTTTTTATTTCCAGGATAGGCTATGACGAAGCTTCCTCGTTGTTTAAGCCACTGGCAGCCATCCCTACACGATACTGTATTTCACAGAACCAGAAACACACGTCTGCACTCCACGAGGTCGAGAGAGAGAGAGAGAGAGAGAGAGAGAGAGTGAGAGAGAGAGAGAGAGAGAGAGAGAGAGAGTATTATTATCATGATAATTTGCTTAAATGTGAAAATCCTGATCTAGAAAATAATCTTTAGCACTGTTGTTCAATTAGTTTGTTATGCAGCTTGCATAAGATTTTTCACAAATCTGACCATATTTACATTCAGATCATCCTGGACAGTTCTATCCTGTTCGTAATACTAGGCATGCAATTAATTTCAATAGCCAGACCTTTTCCATCATGAGACTTCAATACTTCACAGCACTCCAGTAGTTTTATTCCAGCTGTGACCATGTTGTGGAATGATCTTCCTAATTAGGTAATTGAATCAGTAGAACTTCAAAAGTTTAAACTTGCAGCAAATGTTTTTATGTTGAACAGGCTAACATAAGTCTTTTTATAGTTTATATATGACATATCTGTTTTGATGCTGTTACTGTTTTAAGTATAATTAATTGTCAAAAAAAATTTTCTCATCGTTTATTTATTTCCTTATTTCCTTTCCTCACTGGGCTATTTAACCCTGTTGGAGCCCTTGGGCTCATATCATCCCTCTTTTCCAAATAGGGTTATAATTGGGCTGGCATTAATATATATATATATATATATATATATATATATATATATATATATACATACATACATATATATATACATACATACATACATATATATATATATATATATATATATATATATATATATATATATATATACATACATACATACATACATATATATATATATGTATATGTATATATATATATATATATATATATATATATATAATATATATATATGTATTGCTTCTAACTATAGTTGAACTGTTTAACATGTTTCTTTAAAAAAGCCCATGTACAAAAGACAAAGGAAATGAAAATAAGTCACTATATTTCAGTTTATACACATAGGCTTTCTCCACGGTGTCTTAGAAATGATAAAAGAAACGAAAAGAGACAGTTTATATGTGAAACCAAAATGGCTTTTCTATTTGTTTTAAGGGTTGACGCTCCAGTCTTGGTTCGGTCTAGGTCAGCGGTTCCCAAATAGGGGTAAATAACCCCACTGGGGGTAATTTCGCTTTTGTTGATGGTAATGGCAGTTTTTATTTTGAAAGGTGTTGTAATATATATATATATATATATATATATATATATATATATATATATATATATATATATATGTGTGTGTGTGTGTGTGTGTGTGTGTATGTGTGTGTATTATTGTCATTAAAATGATTAAACATTCAAATATTAGCGCACGTCCAGTATTCTCTAGCCGGCAATTAGTTGTCACCTCAGAGGAGTTTTGGGATAACGGTAAGAATGGCTGAAATCATGTGTGGACCTAACCAAGCTGACAGACTGAAATTGGTACCACTATCCAAGACAATTTAGCGTAGGATAAATAAACTGTCAACTGATATCAAGTATCAATTAATTTCACAGGTAAAACACAGTGGTATCTTCGCCATTCAACTGGATGAAACAAAAAAGGGTGTATATGTATTCAGAAGAGTTGATGCTTTTTTTAATGAAATAAATGTGCAACTAGATAGGAAAAACTGCATTGGAGTCGCAATAGATGGGGCGCCATCTATGCTAGGTGTTAACTCAGGATTTTTGGAGCATGTGAAAAAGGAAAATCCTTCAGTAATTGCAACACACTGTATTATCCATCGTCAAGCACTGGCAACAAAGTCTTTGCAACTTGATTCGGAGGAGATGTCTGACGTCATGAAAATACTTAGTTACATTAAGTCAAGTACTTTAAACTCAAGACTGTCTCGTTCTTTGAGTGGGTAGATTGATTCTGAACATCACTGTGTGTTGTATTATAATCCAACCAGATGACTGTCCCGAGGAAATGTTCTCGAATGAGTATTTCAGATCAAAACTGAGATTGAAATATTTTTGGACGATAAGGGGCACAATTTAGCGCGGAAACTGAGAAATCCAAAATGGATCTCCATTCTCTGCTATTTAGTGGACATTTTTGCATATAAATGCCATGAACACATCAATGCAAGTACCAGAAGAATATGCTATCTCATTGAATGAAAAAATACAAGCATTTTGTTGCAAACTGGAGTTTTGGGACTCAAAATTAAAAACTGGCAGAATAGCTGCATTTACTCAGTTGGGAGAGTTTTTGGAAGATACAGATCTGTGCACTTGAATGATATGGGGAGTATAATGAGTGCCTGTGTCTGAGGATGGAAGAATATTTCCCTGGAATTAACCAACTCAACTATGCTTCTATTCAGAATCCCTTCACATGTAACACTGAACATCTGCCAGAAAAAAACAAATGGTCTCGAAGAAATACTTGACGTAAAAGCAATCAACCTCATATAAAATGAATTTAACTACATGAAATTATCTACATTTTGGATTAGCCACAACAAAGTTCCATCTTGCACGTTTAGAAGCAGAGAAAATGCTTTTACTACTTACATGTGTGAGGCCGGCTTTTCAGATCTTTTGATCATCCGAAGCAAGGAGTGAAATAGATTGAACCCAGAGAATGACATCAATTGTGCTCTTACAAAACTCTCTCCTAGCATTACTGAAATTTTTCACAATACTGAAATTTTTTCTAAGCACATACATATATTTTTCGCACTAATTTCCAATTGGTGTGATTATTTACATAAATTATTTTATTCATCTATTTAATTGTCATTCCCCCCCCCCCGATGAACATTATTTTAATTATATATTCTCTCCATTTATTTCAGCGTTATTATATGTGTGAATTTTTTATCTTTATTTTCAATAAAATTAGTAGTACTACTTGATATATTTGTTTCAATAATAATTGAAAAAAATGGAAGGTTCAACCAACTAAATGTTTGTTTTAAATTAATTATGTTCAAAATAATAGATATTGCGGGGTTAACGAGCATGCCGCTAGCCAGGATTTTGGGAAAAGTGGGGTAATGGACAAATGTAATTGGGAACCGCTGGTCTAGGTATTGAGAAAATATAAATATCAGAAAAAAGTGTAATTGTATTCGACTATCATTCAGTGATAATATAAAATGTATTTATGCTGTGAACAGTAGCCTGTTATTTTACATATGGATTTTTTTTTTTTTTTTTTTGTCATCACCGGAGCGAGACTTGAGCAAGAGGGGAGTGGAGCTCCAGTGTGAATGCTTCCATTAAAATCATGTAACAATATTTGACCGGACCGTGACTGGAGGGAGAGCGAAGTGCTACCCGGACGATAGCGTGAATCAACCCTAAAAAGGTTGTATTTAGAGCATGAAATGATTAGCCAGGACCCTCTTACAAGTGGGTCCTGGATAGCCCTAACTTGGTCGGTATTGAGAATGAGTTTATAGTTAAGAATCAACATCGTTAGTAGGTTTTTGGTAAACTTATCAAGAAGGCCTACTGATATCTTATGATATTCATTATGTAAAAATTGTAATTGGTCACATAAGCATCCTCCAAACAATAAGATTTTGTTGTTGCTACAATCTGCTGTTAGAAGCCAGGAAATCACTCCGTCAGTACCTTTTCAAACATTAGTCCACAACACACACACAGAAATGTCTCTGATGATGATGAAATCATTTCTATACTAGGTTTTATTCTACCTTGAGGCTCCATATGCTTCATTTCCTGTGTATTATCATTATTCTCTCTCTCTCTTTCCTTCTTTTTCTCTTCATTCCCACCTTGCTTTCTCAATTCCCCCTTTGTCTTTAATAGATCCATATCCTCCATTTCCTGTTTATTATCATTATTCTCTCTCTCTCTCTCTCTCTCTCTCTCTCTCTCTCTCTCTCTCTCTCTCTCTCTCTCTCTCTCTCTCTCTCTCTCTATCCTTCCTTTTCTCATTATTCCCACCTGGCTTTCCCTATTCCCACCTTTGTCATAATTCCCTCCATTCCTCTCCATTTCCAGTTTATTATCATTATTCTCTCTCTCTTTCCTTCTTTTTCTCATCATTACCACCCTGCTTCCCCCATTCCCGCCTTCGTGTTCATTCCCTCCATTCCTCTCCGTTTCCAGTTTATCATCATTATTCTCTCTCTCTCTTTCCTTCTTTTTCTCATCATTACCACCCTGCATCCCCCATTCCCGCCTTCGTGTTCATTCCCTCCATTCCTCTCCGTTTCCAGTTTATCATCATTATTCTCTCTCTCTCTTTCCTTCTTTTTCTCATCATTACCACCCTGCTTCCCCCATTCCCGCCTTCGTGTTCATTCCCTCCATTCCTCTCCGTTTCCAGTTTATCATAATTTTTCTCTCTCTCTTTCCTTCTTTTTCTCCTCATTACCACCCTGCTTCCCCCATTCCCGCCTTCGTGTTCATTCCCTCCATTCCTCTCCGTTTCCAGTTTATCATCATTATTCTCTCTCTCTTTCCTTCTTTTTCTCATCATTACCACCCTCCATCCCCCATTCCCGCCTTCGTGTTCATTCCCTCCATTCCTCTCCGTTTCCAGTTTATCATCATTTTTCTCTCTCTCTTTCCTTCTTTTTCTCATCATTACCACCCTGCTTCCCCCATTCCCGCCTTCGTGTTCATTCCCTCCATTCCTCTCCGTTTCCAGTTTATCATCATTATTCTCTCTCTCTCTTTCCTTCTTTTTCTCATCATTACCACCCTGCTTCCCCCATTCCCGCCTTCGTGTTCATTCCCTCCATTCCTCTCCGTTTCCAGTTTATCATCATTATTCTCTCTCTCTCTTTCCTTCTTTTTCTCATCATTACCACCCTGCTTCCCCCATTCCCGCCTTCGTGTTCATTCCCTCCATTCCTCTCCGTTTCCAGTTTATCATCATTATTCTCTCTCTCTCTTTCCTTCTTTTTCTCATCATTACCACCCTGCTTCCCCCATTCCCGCCTTCGTGTTCATTCCCTCCATTCCTCTCCGTTTCCAGTTTATCATCATTATTCTCTCTCTCTCTTTCCTTCTTTTTCTCATCATTACCACCCTGCTTCCCCCATTCCCGCCTTCGTGTTCATTCCCTCCATTCCTCTCCGTTTCCAGTTTATCATCATTATTCTCTCTCTCTCTTTCCTTCTTTTTCTCATCATTACCACCCTGCTTCCCCCATTCCCGCCTTCGTGTTCATTCCCTCCATTCCTCTCCGTTTCCAGTTTATCATCATTATTCTCTCTCTCTCTTTCCTTCTTTTTCTCATCATTACCACCCTGCTTCCCCCATTCCCGCCTGCGTGTTCATTTCCTCCATTCCTCTCCGTTTCCAGTTTATCATCATTATTCTCTCTCTCTCTTTCCTTCTTTTTCTCATCATTACCACCCTGCTTCCCCCATTCCCGCCTGCGTGTTCATTCCCTCCATTCCTCTCCGTTTCCAGTTTATCATCATTATTCTCTCTCTCTCTTTCCTTCTTTTTCTCATCATTACCACCCTGCTTCCCCCATTCCCGCCTGCGTGTTCATTCCCTCCATTCCTCTCCGTTTCCAGTTTATCATCATTATTCTCTCTCTCTCTTTCCTTCTTTTTCTCATCATTACCACCCTGCTTCCCCCATTCCCGCCTTCGTGTTCATTCCCTCCATTCCTCTCCGTTTCCAGTTTATCATCATTATTCTCTCTCTCTCTTTCCTTCTTTTTCTCATCATTACCACCCTGCTTCCCCCATTCCCGCCTTCGTGTTCATTCCCTCCATTCCTCTCCGTTTCCAGTTTATCATCATTATTCTCTCTCTCTCTTTCCTTCTTTTTCTCATCATTACCACCCTGCTTCCCCCATTCCCGCCTTCGTGTTCATTTCCTCCATTCCTCTCCGTTTCCAGTTTATCATCATTATTCTCTCTCTCTCTTTCCTTCTTTTTCTCATCATTACCACCCCGCTTCCCCCATTCCCGCCTCCGTGTTCATTCCCTCCATTCCTCTCCGTTTCCAGTTTATCATCATTTTTCTCTCTCTCTCTTTCCTTCTTTTTCTCATCATTACCACCCCCGCTTCCCCCATTCCCGCCTTCGTGTTCATTCCCTCCATTCCTCTCCGTTTCCAGTTTATCATCATTTTTCTCTCTCTCTCTTTCCTTCTTTTTCTCATCATTACCACCCCGCTTCCCCCATTCCCGCCTTCGTGTTCATTCCCTCCATTCCTCTCCGTTTCCAGTTTATCATCATTTTTCTCTCTCTCTTTCCTTCTTTTTCTCATCATTACCACCCCCGCTTCCCCCATTCCCGCCTTCGTGTTCATTCCCTCCATTCCTCTCCGTTTCCAGTTTATCATCATTTTTCTCTCTCTCTCTTTCCTTCTTTTTCTCATCATTACCACCCCCGCTTCCCCCATTCCCGCCTTCGTGTTCATTCCCTCCATTCCTCTCCGTTTCCAGTTTATGATCATTTTTCTCTCTCTCTCTTTCCTTCTTTTTCTCATCATTACCACCCCCGCTTCCCCCATTCCCGCCTTCGTGTTCATTCCCTCCATTCCTCTCCGTTTCCAGTTTATGATCATTTTTCTCTCTCTCTCTTTCCTTCTTTTTCTCATCATTACCACCCCGCTTCCCCCATTCCCGCCTTCGTGTTCATTCCCTCCATTCCTCTCCGTTTCCAGTTTATCATCATTTTTCTCTCTCTCTTTCCTTCTTTTTCTCATCATTACCACCCCGCTTCCCCCATTCCCGCCTTCGTGTTCATTCCCTCCATTCCTCTCCGTTTCCAGTTTATCATCATTTTTCTCTCTCTCTTTCCTTCTTTTTCTCATCATTACCACCCCGCTTCCCCCATTCCCGCCTTCGTGTTCATTCCCTCCATTCCTCTCCGTTTCCAGTTTATCATCATTATTCTCTCTCTCTTTCCTTCTTTTTCTCATCATTACCACCCTGCTTCCCCCATTCCCGCCTTCGTGTTCATTCCCTCCATTCCTCTCCGTTTCCAGTTTATCATCATTTTTCTCTCTCTCTTTCCTTCTTTTTCTCATCATTACCACCCTGCTTCCCCCATTCCCGCCTTCGTGTTCATTCCCTCCATTCCTCTCCGTTTCCAGTTTATCATCATTTTTCTCTCTCTCTTTCCTTCTTTTTCTCATCATTACCACCCTGCTTCCCCCATTCCCGCCTTCGTGTTCATTCCCTCCATTCCTCTCCGTTTCCAGTTTATCATCATTTTTCTCTCTCTCTCTTTCCTTCTTTTTCTCATCATTACCACCCCGCTTCCCCCATTCCCGCCTTCGTGTTCATTCCCTCCATTCCTCTCCGTTTCCAGTTTATCATAATTTTTCTCTCTCTCTTTCCTTCTTTTTCTCATCATTACCACCCCGCTTCCCCCATTCCCGCCTTCGTGTTCATTCCCTCCATTCCTCTCCGTTTCCAGTTTATCATCATTATTCTCTCTCTCTCTTTCCTTCTTTTTCTCATCATTACCACCCCGCTTCCCCCATTCCCGCCTTCGTCTTCATTCCCTCCATTCCTCTCCGTTTCCAGTTTATCATCATTATTCTCTCTCTCTCTTTCCTTCTTTTTCTCATCATTACCACCCCGCTTCCCCCCTTCCCGCATTCGTGTTCATTCCCTCCATTCCTCTCCGTTTCCAGTTTATCATCATTATTCTCTCTCTCTCTTTCCTTCTTTTTCTCATCATTACCACCCCGCTTCCCCCATTTCCGCCTTCGTGTTCATTCCCTCCATTCCTCTCCGTTTCCAGTTTATCATCATTATTCTCTCTCACTCTTTCCTTCTTTTTCTCATCATTACCACCCTGCATCCCCCATTCCCGCCTTCGTGTTCATTCCCTCCATTCCTCTCCGTTTCCAGTTTATCATCATTATTCTCTCTCTCTCTTTCCTTCTTTTTCTCATCATTACCACCCTGCTTCCCCCATTCCCGCCTTCGTGTTCATTCCCTCCATTCCTCTCCGTTTCCAGTTTATCATCATTATTCTCTCTCTCTCTTTCCTTCTTTTTCTCATCATTACCACCCTGCTTCCCCCATTCCCGCCTTCGTGTTCATTCCCTCCATTCCTCTCCGTTTCCAGTTTATCATCATTATTCTCTCTCTCTCTTTCCTTCTTTTTCTCATCATTACCACCCTGCTTCCCCCATTCCCGCCTTCGTGTTCATTCCCTCCATTCCTCTCCGTTTCCAGTTTATCATCATTATTCTCTCTCTCTCTTTCCTTCTTTTTCTCATCATTACCACCCTGCTTCCCCCATTCCCGCCTTCGTGTTCATTCCCTCCATTCCTCTCCGTTTCCAGTTTATCATCATTATTCTCTCTCTCTCTTTCCTTCTTTTTCTCATCATTACCACCCTGCTTCCCCCATTCCCGCCTTCGTGTTCATTCCCTCCATTCCTCTCCGTTTCCAGTTTATCATCATTATTCTCTCTCTCTCTTTCCTTCTTTTTCTCATCATTACCACCCTGCTTCCCCCATTCCCGCCTTCGTGTTCATTCCCTCCATTCCTCTCCGTTTCCAGTTTATCATCATTATTCTCTCTCTCTCTTTCCTTCTTTTTCTCATCATTACCACCCTGCTTCCCCCATTCCCGCCTTCGTGTTCATTCCCTCCATTCCTCTCCGTTTCCAGTTTATCATCATTATTCTCTCTCTCTCTTTCCTTCTTTTTCTCATCATTACCACCCTGCTTCCCCCATTCCCGCCTTCGTGTTCATTCCCTCCATTCCTCTCCGTTTCCAGTTTATCATCATTATTCTCTCTCTCTCTTTCCTTCTTTTTCTCATCATTACCACCCTGCTTCCCCCATTCCCGCCTTCGTGTTCATTCCCTCCATTCCTCTCCGTTTCCAGTTTATCATCATTTTTCTCTCTCTCTGTTCACTGGAAATTCATTTGATTAGACTCCACTAATAATAATATTGCACTTGCTATGTTCGTGAACAAACCTAATCAAATTTTCATATTTAAGAGAACACTATGATAACGTAGGACTATCCTTAAAATTGGCCATTGTACAATATCAAAGGCTTTTTAATAGTTCACAAATGCCATCAAAAGTTTATTTCGATATTCTAAACATTGCTGTACAAGTCTTACATTGATAATTATGTCAATACAACCTTTACCTTTTCAAAATTCTGTTTGTTCATCTCTCAACTTTTCATCAATCTTTCTCTTTAGTCTTTATAGAATGAACATACAATATATTTTCATAACAACTAACATAAGTAAGATTCCTCTATAATTATCGCAGTTAGTTAGATATCCTTGTTTTTTTGGCTCAAGCCATGTCGTCCTGATGGAAGTTCCTATAGGGTAGCTTCCTAGGGTATATTACAACTACGGCGATATTCCCAGAGAATTTACCTTAAGGTACCAGAATTCTAACTCCTGGAGCGAGTATCCCTCGTGAAAGGGATATCGCGACATATCAGAGGACGTATTCTTGACACGCCACATGGCAATCTGCATCCCGAACAGAGATTTCGTCTCGCAGGGGGCAAATGGCAAGAAACGAATTCGGGAAAGAAAAAGGGGGAGCCGCTCCCAAGGCTCCCTATCTCCCGATTCGTAAGCGTGCCTGGCGCCAATCCTGGCGCCATCTGTATTCCTTTTTCCTTTTTGCTTTTCATGGCTTCTCCGTCTTCGTCGGCCTCCGATAAGTTTAGTACCATGTCTTTTATGTATAAATGTAGGCTCTTGGTAATTTTTTGAGTGATTAATAGGATTAATCTTTGTTACAAGAGCCGTAGCCTACCGGAGGCGTCATGGACGCTGTCGCTCGCTAGGTATAAGTTTAGTTAGTCAGAGCGACATTTCCGGTTGTTTTGCTTTAAAAAATTTTAGCTATTTAGCATTACATTGGATTTCCTTTCGTGCTTAGTATTATTTTGGCGAAGTATTCGCCATTCTGGCCTACGCTAGGCCATGTAGCCTAGTCGTTTGGTCTTAGTACTTTATGCATGATTTTGGTTTTTCCGAGTGTATTAAAATTTTATTGAAGCTTTAGGCTATGTTTTATACATCTAAGATTGTGTGGAATATTTCCAAGATAGTATACGAGTGAGTTTCGGTGATTTAGGTAATCGATTCTCTTGGTGCCTAGGCTAAGTTGCTTATGGAGCCTTAGTATACTTTCTCCCCGGTTGCTTTTTTTTTCTTCGGAGAAGGTCTGCAATCCCTTTCCCTCTGTTTAAGCCTTGGGCTTATCCCTAAGTGGTTTTTTCCGAATTAATTTTCGATAAAACTATACTGGGGTGTTACTGTACCTTCCTGTTCCAGTAAGTCTGGTTCAAAGAGGGACAGAACAACAGAGTTTTTAGTCTGAGTCTGTGCTTGTCTGGCTTGGGGTAGAGTCTCCCTCGCTGGCCTGACACAGACAAAGGTGGCTTAGCCTCCTTAGGTCACTACCGAAGGTTTCTGTGGATATGATTCCTTCTTTTGTGATCTACCAGACTAGTCCTTGTTACTGTTCTCGGGGGAGGATAAGTTTCTTTCCCTGGGAGTGGCAACACCTTCCTTGCTTTGGTGCTCTGGGAGCTGGCAAGTATTGCTGGCCTCCCCCCTTAGATCTCCCTTAGGCTAAGATAAGTTTCTTGGCTGCGGGTGATCCGTCACTAAAGCAAGGTTGGTAGGACCCTCTTTTGTCCCTTCCCCCTCTATCTCCGTAATGGCTTAGCCATTACATTACTGTAGCCATTACAGTACTGTACGTCGTTCTACATCTGGACCTAGTATAGGTTAGGATGTGGAATTGACTCAGCCCCCTGCCGGCCGGCAGAGCTGCCGGCTGGCAAGGGTCTTATATTTTGAGTGCTGCCCGGACCTCCCTTGGTCCCTCATCCATGCCTGCCTGTAGAGCCAGATGGCATTGGCCAGGAAGCCTGAATTAGAGTCTCCCCTTCCTTATATGCACTCTTTCGGATTGCCGGGCTTGGAGGTAGTGTACACTCTTATCCCGGCATCCATCCTATTTTTCTTCTAGTGCTGTACCCGACCCGGCTGCCGGCCTATGAGGCCGGCAGCCGGGCAGTTGTAGTCCTCTGGTTCTTTTGCTGCCGGCTGGCATCGGTTGTTTACCTTTGCTGGCCGGCTAATGTCAGCCCTTGTCTGCCGGTCACCAAGAGTGTGGCCAGCAGCTGGGTACTACCTTGTGTAGTTGCCGGCCGGCAATGGCTGCCAACCGGCACATGCATTTGAACCAGAGTTCTGCCGCCTTATAGCTGTTAAGTAGTATACTTTAAAGCTAGTTATGGTGTGTGCCGGCCGGCACGTATCCTCCTATACTGTACTAGTATTCTTCAGTATAACATATACAGTAAGAAGAAAACTATAGTATGGGTTTTGGTACAGCACTGTGTGTTCTAACACTCTTGTGTTTTCTTGCACAGTCCTTTGCTGTTGCCCTACAGATAGGAAAGTGAGTTCTTTCCTGTATATTATCCAGGATTTTAAAATCATTGCTTAGGTGTGAGCTCCACCAGTTTCCTCTGGAAACTTTGCATTGGTTACTCTAGAAGAGATTAACCATTTGATTTTATTATCTGGAAGGCTGCAGCAATGGGTTGTGAGGGAAACACAAGTGTGTGTCTTTCCTTTCTGAATTGTTATGCTATACTATGCATATCCAGTGATACATAGTTCACTTGATACTCATGGAAATTTCTTCTCTTTACAGAAGGACCCTCCGAAGTGCGGAAGTGCTTTCTGCAACGTCCGCAGCAAGAACCTTTGCGGACATGAGTTTTGTAGGAGACACGCAGCATGCGCTGTCTCCAAGGATGATCTCCGGTATTGGGACCCTCAGGTATGTACTGTGTGCACTAACCTGATTACTGAGGCCTTTGATTCCCCTAGGACGGCGGAATCAAGGGATATAGCTAGGAAGAAGCTTCGTACCTGGGTAAGGGGCTTCCAAAAGAACACTTCTGGCCCTTATCTTCCAAGTGAGAAGATGAGGGCGTATCTTTTCCCTAAGGCATCAGCTGATGCAGTGATTCCCCAGCCTCAAGAGGAGATCCCCCAAGTTCAGATCCAGGTGGATGCTGAAGTCGCGGTCGCGATGCAAGACATCCAGTTAGATGACAGGATGTCTGATGTGGACGAGCGTCTGGAGGAAGACCTCCTGGCAGAAGCCCAGGATGAAGTTCAAGCCCCAGACGTTGTAGAGGAAGAGGTCGACGAGGTGTCGGCTACTCCGGTTCAGATTCCGGAGCCTATTCCCTCAACATCGGCCGGTCTCCCAGTAGAGCTGGGACAGGCCCTCTCTTCTATTGTTGGAATGATCCAACAAATGCAGAAGGAGAATCAGGAGAAGGCGGCTGCAATGGAACTGCGGATGCAGTGCCTTGCAGAATCACATGGGCCCCAGAAAAAGCCCAATGTGAAAGACCTTCCCTTGTGCTCAGATGCTAACCCATGGAGGTATGCTGAGCACATGCCGATGACGACTGGAAAGATTGTCATCTCGTATAAGCTGGGCTCAGTTCCCCTGGAGGAGGTGGAATTCTGGCCCAGCAAGGCATCATATCCGGACTGTTATGTCCGGCTGAGGAAGGAACTAGCTTCAAAGGAGGAGACAGAGCCGAAGGAGGTCATAGTGATGGACCATGCTAAGGCTCAAGCTCTACTTTCATCCTCGATGAAAGAGAGGGGCTTCTCTAACTCAAAGGTAGCCGCATTGAGCAAGAAGCTCCCTTCCTTTGTGTCCTCGCCTACTAGAGCCTTCCCCTTTTTACAGAAAGGGTTTGCGGCTGTACTAAAAGCAGTCGAGGCCGGCAAGCCTTGCCCCTCCCTGGAGGAGTGTAAACCCTTGTTGCTGGCCCTGCCTATGGACCACAAAGACTGGAAGGACGTCCATCTTACGTTCTCAGTTGGAAAGTTGGAGGCTGATATTGCCGGACGTCAGTTCGGCGAGGACCTCCGTAAGCTGTCTGACTTTCTTTTGCGAAGAGAGTTCGAGACAAAAGAAAGACTGGCTGCCTCAATGTCTCTTCAGACTACTCTCGAGACGATGGCAAGTGACCCCAAGGTCCATGAAATGTTCATGGTGGTGGCCAAGACTCATCTGGCCACAGTGACGAAGGACCTTTATGGCTTCGTCAAGGCAAGGAGAGCTTGTAGGGAGTTCGTGTTCACCTCGGCTACGGTGAGGCACGAGCCAAGGAAACTAATCTCCTCCAACATTTGGGGAAAAGACCTTTTCCCTACCGACTTGGTCAAAGAAGTTGTTGATAAGGCCGCCTTGGAGAATAGAAACCTTCTCCAGAAGTGGGGCCTGGCTATCAAAAGAAAGTCTTCCCCGGATGAGGGTCCTCAACCAAAGAGGAAGACTATGAGGACTAGGCTACCGTCTCGGCCAGCCAAGCCTGTTAGACAGCAACAGCAACTGCAATTGCCATTGCCCCCAGTGCCCCAGATCGTGGCACAAACCCCGACCACTTTTCAGTGGGTACCCCAGGCCGTGTCGACACAGTCCACGGCATTCACCCCAGTGTTCGAAGGGCAGTCTACTTCCTTTCGAGCAAAGCCTAGAGGAGCAGCCAGAGGTTCGTCTAGGCGCCCCTCAAGGGGAAGGGGATTCAGGGGTGGTCGTGGTCAGGGAGGCAAGACCTCAGGACGGCAGTCCAAGTGAGATGATACCGGTAGGAGGGAGACTTCTGAAATTTCGGGATCGGTGGACCTTCGATCCCTGGGCCCACAGCCTACTCAAGAATGGACTGGGTTGGAGCTGGTACAGCACTCCACCCCCGTGCCTTCGGTTTTTCCAACACTCCACCCCCGTTATGGAGGAGTACGTTCAAGAACTGTTGGAGAAAAAAGGTGATCCGAAGGGTGAAGCCCATCAATTTCTAAGGGAGGCTGTTTTGTGTTCCCAAGAAAGACTCGGAAAAGCTCAGTCATTCTGAACTTGTCGCCACTCAAGTTCATAGTGAATTGCAAATTCAAAATGCTAACACTGCAACACATAAGGACCTTACTGCCCAAGAGGGCATATTCCGTTTCTATAGACTTGTCAGACGCCTATTGGCACATTCCAATTAGCCATCGACTCTCCCCCTACCTAGGGTTCAGGCTACAACGAAGACTATACGCCTTCGGAGCCATGCCATTTGGGCTAAACATAGCCCCAAGGATTTTTACGAAGCTTGCGAGCGTAGCTCTCGAACAATTACGCCTAAAGGGAATTCAGGTAGTAGCCTACCTGGACGACTGGTTGGTGTGGGCAGCATCCGAGACAGAATGCTTGCAAGCTTCCAGTCAAGTGATCCAGTTCCTAGAGTACCTAGGCTTCAAGATCAACAGAAAAAAGTCTCGACTTTCTCCATCTCAAAAGTTCTAGTGGCTGGGAATCCACTGGGACCTTTTGTCACACCGTTTCTCCATCCCGGCGAAGAAAAGGAAGGAGATAGCGGGTTCTGTCAAGAGACTTCTAGATTCCGAAAGGATATCAAGACGCGAACAGGAGAGGGTACTGGGCTCTCTCCAGTTTGCTTCGGTGACAGACCCAGTGCTAAGAGCACAGCTAAAGGATGCAACCGGAGTTTGGAGAAGTTATGCATCAAACGCGCGAAGAGATCTGAGAAGACCAGTTCCACTTCGGCTAAGTACTCTTCTCAGGCGTTGGTCCCAAGCCAGACATCTAAAGAAGTCGGTTCTTCTTCAGCCACCTCCCCCGTCGGTGACGATTCACTCAGACGCCTCGAAGGAGGGATGGGGAGGTCACTCTCATCGGAAAAAAGTCCAGGGGACTTGGTCCAAGCTATTCAAGACCTTGCACATAAAACTTTTTAGAAGCTATGGCAGTGCTCCTTACCTTAAAGAAAGTCTCCCCGCGTCACTCGATCCACATAAGGTTGGTGATGGACAGCGAGGTAGTTGTGAGATGCTTGAATCGACAAGGATCGAGGTCACCACCTCTCAACCAGGTGATGTTGGCCATCTTCCGATTGGCGGAAAAGAAGAAGTGGTACCTGTCGGCAGTTCACCTTCAAGGAGTCCGCAATGTGACGGCGGACGCTCTATCCAGGTTCACACCGATAGAGTCGGAATGGTCCTTAGACGCAGGATCATTCTCCTTCATTCTGAATCAAGTCCCAGAACTGCAGATAGACCTCTTTGCGACGAAAGACAACAAGAAGTTGCTCCTGTACGTGTCCCCGTAAAGAGATCTGTGGTAGCAGTGGGTCGCGGTGTTAACCCTACTGTTTAACTCTGCGAGGAACAGTGGTTTTAATTGGGACGATTAATTCCAGGGTGAGTGTGTAGTTACATACTGTACTACAAACTAAGTGAGGGCACTGTGTTGCCCATGTAGACTGTTCCATTTCCAAAGATGAACCTAGCATAAGTGCAGACATGTGTGCCGAGCGTTTCTAACGCTAATGTCATTGATTTGTAATACAGACTTCTATGACTTTGATACCTCGGTATCTTAAAAGTGGCATTTAATGTTTTTTTTTCAGACAAACAAGTTCTGTTTACTATCATACTTATGCTTAAAGTTTTGGGTTATCCTCTTCTTATGTATATATATATATAATTGTGGTTAACCTGTCTATTTATTGCCTGTCAATAAACTGGTTCTTGAGAACCTTGCGTCTCCTTCACCTGTGTCAATTTATTGGTATAATTGAGCATTCATTCTATGTACCTTATCTGGGATAATTCTAATAGAATTGTTCCTTTATGCAAGCTATGTTGCATTGGTTTTCCTCCTATGCGGATATAAAACCTTTGTCCAATACAAGTATTGTGCGGAGAACTGGTCGATATTTCATATTGACGCAGCGATTCTTTACAAACTATGCTTTACTTAATATAGGGCGAGACCACTATATTAGCTTGCCTGGTATTCATACATAGGTATATGTACTCTTCGAGACTTTTCCAGAGTCTAGTAGGACTCTTCCCTGTAGGGGGCAGGAAGCTCTAACATGGTTTATAGTTAGTTGAAAAGATGTATAACTTTAACATCTTAGGTCTCTAGGTCTAGTCGACCGGGAAAAATTACATCCGGGGAGTACGGCACGTTCTGAGAATCCACAGATACAGTAATGCTCTGGTATACTTCCATCAGGACGACATGGCTTGAGCCCAAAAAACGGATTTTGAGCGAAGCGAAAAATCTATTTTTGGGTGAGATGGCCATGTCGTCCTGATGGACCCGCCCTTGCCTTTCTAAGAAAGGGCAGTAGGACTCCTCCCTACATACAGTATCTGTAGCACCTCGTGTTCGCTACAAGGAATACAGATGGCGCCAGGATTGGCGCCAGGCACGCTTACGAATCGGGAGATAGGGAGCCTTGGGAGCGGCTCCCCCTTTTTCTTTCCCGAATTCGTTTCTTGCCATTTGCCCCCTGCGAGACGAAATCTCTGTTCGGGATGCAGATTGCCATGTGGCGTGTCAAGAATACGTCCTCTGATATGTCGCGATATCCCTTTCACGAGGGATACTCGCTCCAGGAGTTAGAATTCTGGTACCTTAAGGTAAATTCTCTGGGAATATCGCCGTAGTTGTAATATACCCTAGGAAGTTACCCTATAGGAACTTCCATCAGGACGACATGGCCATCTCACCCAAAAATAGATTTTTCGCTTTGCTCAAAATCCGTTTTTTTCTGCCATCTTCACCAACACTCCTACCTCCCATTCATCAGGTTTTGCCTCTTCACGCCACATTCTACAAAATAATCTTTAAGTATCATGGGAGTCTATTCATTTTCTCACAATATAAGAGAATAATTGAGTAATATTTTTGCGCTATTCTTACATCGTTTTCTTGATGCTCCATCATCATCAACATTTCCTTTACAAAGGTGTTGAGGTTATTACTTTAGGTTTCTTCTATTCTTTGATTGGAAATATATGAAGATATATATATATATATATATATATATATATATATATATATATATATATATATGTCGCGATATCCCTTTCACGAGGGATACTCGCTCCAGGAGTTAGAATTCTGGTACCTTAAGGTAAATTCTCTGGGAATATCGCCGTAGTTGTAATATACCCTAGGAAGTTACCCTATAGGAACTTCCATCAGGACGACATGGCCATCTCACCCAAAAATAGATTTTTCGCTTCGCTCAAAATCCGTTTTTTTCTGCCATCTTCACCAACACTCCTACCTCCCATTCATCAGGTTTTGCCTCTTCACGCCACATTCTACAAAATAATCTTTAAGTATCATGGGAGTCTATTCATTTTCTCACAATATAAGAGAATAATTGAGTAATATTTTTGCGCTATTCTTACATCGTTTTCTTGATGCTCCATCATCATCAACATTTCCTTTACAAAGGTGTTGAGGTTATTACTTTAGGTTTCTTCTATTCTTTGATTGGAAATATATGAAGATATATATATATATATATATATATATATATATATATATATGTGTGTGTGTGTGTGTGTGTGTGTGTACACACTAGTCAAAGTCACCCATACTGGATTGAATTGCTTTGAGAGATCAGCCTAAAATCTCTCAGTATCAACCATCGACAGTAACCAGGGTGTTGATGAAATATGGCCAAGCTCCTAACAAAAATAATTACATGTCTGAGGCCTTTGTCCTGAAGTAGACTAGATAAGGTTATATATTTTTGTATTTAGATTAAAAATTATATCATAAATTGATATTTCCGCCATATGTATTTTTAGACAGCAAATAGACATCAGAAGTATATTTTATACACAACCATATATATATATATATATATATATATATATATATATATGTATATAATTTTTGCGTTCACAATAATATACACGTTTACGTGTACATATTTCATATACAGTATATATATATATATATATATATATATATATATATATATATATATATATATATATATGTAAATTTCGTGTTTACAATAATATACACATGTTTATGTGTACACACACACACATATATATATATATTATATATATATATATATATATATATATATATATATATATATATATATAGTTTATTTATATAATCATTTATTAAAGATTTCCTGTCAATGTACTGTACAGAAGATGAAAAGAATATAGATAGACGGAGAGAGTTGACTCGAGCGGCCGACCCTGCTATACAATGGGACTGACAAGGTTGAAAGAATCAGACAGGTTCTTGAATAGTTAAACCCATCTATAGTCTATGCTTTGCAATGAGAGCTTAGCTGTTAGGAACTTTGTTTTCAATTATGGCTCAGCAATAGCTTATTAGGAGGCAGCGAGTTCCCTGGTGTGTTGCAATAAGTATAAAACGATTGAAAAAATTTTATCTACAAGAACAATATCATGTCAACCTTTCAGTGGTCTGGAATTTAGTCTGAACATTGTGTCACTGTGATGTGCTATAAAGATAAAAGACTTTCACCTTAAACTACCATATTCCATATTTATTAGGCCTATAAATATTTCCATTTCTCAGCTTGAATATCCAGCCTAGAATATCCATCGAACGGTCACAAATAATTTCCAAGATTTCACTATAACTGTTGTTTGTCCGTAACTTTGTCTAAAGTCTAAACAATATTTTTAAACCATGTTTGATCCTATTCTTTGGAAACTTATCCGTTACAGATTATATATATATATATATATATATATATATATATATATATATATATATATATATATATATATATATATATATATATATAATGAATTTTATTTCAAACTTTTTACAGTATTAAAATGTTAAAACTGGTCATTTTAATTTGTGGAAAGCAACTTCACGAGAACAGATTCTCTTAATTAAAAACAAAAAAAAAAAGTCCTCAGAATTAGAAGCTGTGAGTCTAGATTCAAGGGAAATTGGGTAATCGTTTGTACACTTGAATTGATCGTATTTGCTGCTACTGGAGAAACACAGGAAGGAAAAGAATTGCTGGATTTTAGAATACTGCACAAAAGCAACGATGTTCCTGCTGACTGTAATGTCAGGTAGGACTACAATGCAATGTCTCTATGATGTCATATAGGCCTACAATGCAACGCTTAGAAAATATAGATGCAGAAGCTGCAATGTAAGATAGGCTTGCAATACAACGCTTAAAACATATAAACCATTTAAAATGAAACCATGATGATGCTTTTATTCTTTGATATCGCCGCACTTGGAGAATTGTCTTCAACGGAACGAGGAGGAAGCAAGTTAATACCTTAGGCAGCTGGCGGTAACTGGCTTTTGTGCAAAGTCGCTTACTAAACCATTTTCTAATCTTTCTTCCTAGTTTGGAACTTATCCTTATTTCTTCATCTGTGGCTTTCATCTAACTGCTTTTATTCTTAAATTAGCGTATTTAATTTGTCTATAAATATGCAAAACACTTAGGATTTCCTCCTCTCCTTTCTTGTTGCTGCTCCTCTCATTCCGAGCAACTTGCAGGGAAGGAAATTATCTGTTCAATTTCATGGACAAAAATGCTTTTACAAAGGCAGCCTATATCGAAATAGTTAAATCCCCAAATAAATATATTTATTTTTGATAAATGTATAATTCACATTAGTTTTGGAATAAAATTAAGATTTAATCATTAGAAAATCACATAGATATTTAGGATATTGATATATTATAAAACTATTTTGATGAGTATTTTCTGTGTAGATGCGAATAACACAGTGTTCGCTTAGACTCGGTGCCGACAACTACTCTGGATTATGTGCATCGTAACCTCCCGAAATGTTCACTGTGATTCCCGTAGAGTTCAACCACGATGTCCATTTGGTATCTGGGAGAACATGGATGGTATTTTTACCCTAAGGAAAACAGACATTGTGATGGTTATATAACCTGTACATGTGATCTCTGTGATGGCTATAAGGAGCAACGTGATTTCATATTCAAGAAATTGAAAAGACATAACTACACTGTAAACCCAGTAGTGATTTACCACAAACTCTACTGTTCCTGTGAGGGATGTAAAGATATCTCTGACCAGCTTCAAAAGTGTAATAAGGAAATAATCCTTATGCGACAGAACAAGAAAAAGAAGACATCTACAGACTCTTCACCAGTGCCAGAACCAGCCCCAGCATCGCCACTTGTGACTCCAAGGACTGAGAGCACAGACTCGTCCTTGTCTGTCCCTACAACTCCTCAGCAATTAGGTGCAACAGCAGTCATCCCTCCTACCAACGAGCCTGAGTCCTCCAACGCCATGGAGACCGAACAGGGGGCCCACTCTATGGACTGCAACTGCACAGATTGCCTCCAGACACTCCTGCAAGAAGCCACTGTTATACAAGAGAACATCCCAGCTACACAGCCAAAGAAACCTCTGCCAAAGTTTCGACTTTCACAGGCAAACCACGAGCTCTCTTATGCCTCTGTTGCTGCCATGGCTGCCAAGCCTGGCATGCAACTCACTGCAAGACCTAACAGGAAAGGTGATCTTATCATCTATCCCAAGGACATTGAGACAGCCAGATTCCTTCAGGAAGACTCCACCTTAACACTGCTGGATCCTGCTTTTATCAGGAAGAAGGCAGTCATTACTAGGTATCCTGTGACGATGCCTATCTCCATTGTAACCTCGTGCAGCAATATTGACTGTGCTGTTCGCTGCACAAGCAATGATGACGTTCCTGTTCAACGCCTAATAGCCACCTTTATAGGTCCAGTTCCTTCCAAACTGAACTTAGGAGTCTGGGGTACTTTCCCCATCGAGGAATACACACCTGAGCCCCTTCGATGTTACAGATGCCAACGCTTTGGACATCATAAAGAAGAATGCAGAGGCCCCATTATTTGCGGTATCTGCAGCCAGCGACATAGCACAGAAGTGTGCATAAAGGCCCATAAAGAAGGACGACAAACCACATCCAAGTGCCCCAATTGTTCCAAGCCACACCATGCTTGGAATAAGCGCTGCCCAGAGCGTCTCAAGAGGATAGCAGCTATGAAGAATACATCCTCTTCAAACCAAAACAAACCAGCTCCATCCCAGCCACCTAAAGAACAGAGAACTCCTCGCCAGAGAAGACCAACTCAGCCAACTCCTGCTCCTACTTCTACATCTACAATAGCTCCTGCATCTACACCTACAACTGCTCCTAAAAAGGACCAGCAACGACCTGCAACTGTTCCTAAGAAGGATCAGCACCGACCTGCAACTGCTCCCCAAAGGGACCAACAACGACCTACAACTGTTCCTAAGAAGGATCAGCACCGACCTGCAACTGCTCCCCAAAGGGACCAACAACGACCTACAACTGTTCCTAAGAAGGATCAGCACCGACCTGCAACTGCTCCCCAAAGGGACCAGCAACGACCTTCATCCTCTTCCCCTTCCCAAACCTTGACTCAAGCAATTGAGTCTCTCACCTTGCAAGACCTCATCCCTATCGCCTTCCAGATCCTTACCAAAGTCCTCTCCCTCTCATCAACCTCCACCTTCCAGCAACTCCTGCAACAGTTCCAGTTCTCAGCCACTGAGCAGAGATAATCCTTCCCTGCTTGCAATCCTCCCCTTCCCAATTCCCTATTCCTAAATGGAGAATAGTTATTACAAGGCTGTCTTCCTCATAAGGAAACACCTCTTGTTTTTCCTGTCTCCCACCCTCTTTCCCTGTTAACCCTCTTCTTACCCTATCCTTAGGGGGCCTTTCTCGTGCCAGCTGTCCGAGCGCAGCACAGTTTTGGCCCCCTCCCCCTTTCCATCACAAGAGCAGGAATAAGCTTCTTTGTTTAAACCTACTCCTATTCTCTCCTACTAAAATTCCTTCACTCCTCTCCCAGTCTCTTTTACTTACTGGGACTTACTACTATCAATACTTTATCCTCTGACTAAAACTTTCTTTTGTGGACCTAAAAGGGAGACCCCCTTTTCGGGTTACTATCTACCCCTTGTCACGTCTTGTACCATTCCATTCCATCACTCATTCATCATCCTTACATCTCAATTCCTTTACCTATCCTTTACCTAACACTCCTTTTCCTATTTTTAACTAACGTTCCTTTTATTAATATAAATTTTACTCCTTGGAGTATACCCTTTAAAAATCCAGTTCTCTTACGGGCTGCCCAGCGGCAAGAGCCCGTGTCATGCTATATGCATGGCAATCTACACACACACACACACACATGCGAATAACAACAACATCGCCATAATCCCCGCTAACTTTTATTTTTGGTATCAACCATTATCATTATTTATGAATGTTACGGAGTATTCGTATTCTAAGAAAGTTATAGTAGTTTGAGGCCTTTTACCAAGACTTTCTTTATTATTTTTACCATAAACAACTGTCTTCCTTATTGAAAGTGTAAGAGTAATTATATTATTGCATTTTACCCTGAATTCGGTTGTGATGAAATTAGTTATGGCAACCTTTTATGCTTTTTCGTCCATTTCCTTGATTCATGGCCGTCTTCTGCAATTATACAACATAAACACTCTTGTAACTCGTTCTCTTCATGTTCCAAAATGTTCTGTATTACTTTCTTTGCACAGGTCACAAACATCATCTCTGCATTTTCTCCTGAAATTTGCTTTTATTTTGAGCAAATTTATCCTTTTTCTCATAATTAGATAGAAATTTGAAAGTTCCTTTATTGGAAAGAAACTTTGGTTGGGCTATTTGTTAGAACGTGTGCATGTGTATTGAAGCCTAGATGAAATGAAAGCATATAATCCAGTGGTTCTAACCTTTTCTAGTTCGTGACATATTCGACGAATTCTGATATATATATATATATATATATATATATATATATATATATATATATATATATATATATATATATATATATATATATATATATATGATACAATGAAAATGTGTAATCAGTGATTTCAAGAATTCACTAAACTTTTCAGTGAATAAGTGTAATCACTGTGGCCGTTAATGAATACATGTAATCACTAAAGATTTCAGCGATTTCATGTAATCACCGAAAATGTGGATCAGTGATTGCATGAAATCCGTGAACGATGTCAATTACGTTGATAAAAATTCATACTTAATATTTCATTGGTATAGAATGTAATTTCAGTAATTAGAGTATGGTTTAATGTTCAATCACCATAATCTATTATACTATTAATAGTATATTCTTCTTCAGCTGCGAGCAATCACATCGTTAGGTAGTAGGTTGACCAGGACACCAGCCACCCGTTGAGATACTACTGTTAGAGTGTCAGTGGGTATTTTGACTGGCCAGACAGTACTACTCTGGTTACCGCTCATTTTTCCTATGCTTACACATATACCGAATAGTCTGGCCTATTCTTTCCTCATTCTCCTCTGTCCTCATATATATGGCAACAATTCTCCTTCGATCAAGGGGTTAACTATTGTTGCTACCTGACATATAGCCATGCCCTAGTATGACATAAAGCCAAGACTACAGAGCCATATTATTATTATTATTATTATTATTATTGTTGTTGTTGTTGTTGTTGTTGTTGCTGTTGTTGTTATCCGAAATACGTTGCTATTGTAGAATCTGCACATTATAGGTGTGGCTGAAATGTGACCCGATTATAGACTTCCTTTCGTAAAGTAAAATTAAATAATAGTGGTAGAATTAATTACATTTGTAATAGCGAATGTAACACACCATCTTACTTTATTACTCATTTATTTATCATTATTTATTCTCCCTGAATAAACCCCATTGAGAGATTAGACCTGTATAGGCAACGTTGACTATAATCTAAGCTTTGGCTTATAATGATTTATTACAAGTTCCGAAACCACGATCCTAACTAACTTTTACCTTATACACAAAACGACATAAGCTAAATCAAATAATAACTTTGAATTCATAACCCAAATCTATAAATTGTTATCATTAGACGACAAGACTAAGCTTAATTTATTTTCCCTCTTCCTCACACAGACTTTATCTACACAGACAGTGCCAGGAACAGTCTTAAGGAGTCACGGTGTTCAGATGGATTCTTGCTACATTAACATATTTAATTTTTGTTCTGATCTTTATAACGATCTAATATTTTTCAATGATATAATTTTTCCTAACCCATTTATTTGTAGTAGAGGAAGAAAAGAAGGAAAAGGATAAGAGAGAGAGAGAGAGAGAGAGAGAGAGAGAGAGAGAGAGAGAGAGAGAGAGAGAGAGAGAGAGAGAGAGAGAGAGAGAGAGAATTCAACACCAGACCAAAGAAAGTCTGTTGCTGTTTTGCTGGATAACCGGGGGACGTCAGTGACAGGATGCTCTCTTTCTATCCTGCCTGTCTCGGAACCCCAAACCGAGAGGTAGTCCTGAATCGGAAGACAACCAAGAGGAAGGATCCTTCAGATTTACTAATGTGCTTTCTACCACCATGTACACATGAATACTAAAGCTCATGGAACTTTATATCTGTATTGAAATGGCAATTCGGCATTCTCTTGCGAGCTGTAGCAATTGTTCTGCTGTGTCTTTTCCACAACTGTATACTGTATAGCTAGCGAATTGAAAACTTTTCAGTTTTTCCTCTTGTTAAGTATATGAACTAAAAGAATCTCCAACACTGAAATCCATGGGTGCTGCTATACTGAAGTTTTTAAAGAAACTGAAATTCTGGGTTGTAAAGGTACAGAATATACTAGTTGAATGTGATGAATTCTTGCCAAGAATTACTCTACTTTTGAAATATGATTGTAAGAGATATTCTTGCCAAGTGCTATTTTAAAAACATTGCCTTTTAGAGAGATTGTTTTAAAGTTTATTTGTATGATAGAATTACTCAACAACTACTTTTGAAATATAATTGTAAGAAGAATTCTTGCCAAGTGCTATTTTGAAAACATTGCCTTTTAGATAAGAGCCTTTTCAAGTTTGTAAGATAGAACTGTTCAACAACTAATTTTCGTATTTGAAACATTTGCTCAATAACTACTTTTCAATATATTTGTTATTAACTTGTTAGATAATTTCTTGCTTAGTACTTTTTTTTATACAATTGCCAATAACATTGCCAGGAACTTATAAAACAATAGAATATTCATATTTGTTTGAGACCGGCAAAATAAGCTTCAAAGCATGTCTGTCTATTTTACCGGACCGGCAAAATAAGCTTAAAAGTAGGTTTGTCTATTCTACCGGGACCGGTTAAATAGCCTATTCGTTCTTTCAATGAGAAATCGAGAAACTTACAAAAAACTGAATATTTTTGATATCATTAAAAGTTAAGGTTTTGAAACAAGAACTAAAAGTTTTGAAAGATTATAGCTAAAAGTACAAAATGAGGATACAATTTGTCTATAATGGGATGCCTACCTTCTTTATCTTAGGAGACTATCGTATATATAACTTTGGAGGGGATGTATATATATATATATATATATATATATATATATATAAATATATATATATATATATATATATATATAATATATATATATATATATATATATATATATATATATATATATATATATATATATATATATATATATATATATATATATCATCATCCTCATCATCATCACCATCATCTCCTCCCACGCCTATTGACGGAAAGGGCTTCGGTTAGATTTCGCCAGCTATCTCTATCTTGAGCTTTTAATTCAATACTTCTCCATTCCTCATCTTCTACTTCGCCCTTAAAGTTCCTAGCCATGTAGGCTAACGCTTCTAGTGCCTTGTGGAGCCCAGTTGAATGTTTGGTGAACTAATCTCTCTTGGGGAGTGCAAAGAGCATGCCCAAACCATCAACATCTACCCATTATCATGATCTCATCCACAAATGGTACTCGAGTAATCTTTCTCGTAGTTTAATTTCTAACCCTGTCCTGCCATTCTTCTTCTTCTTTGTCTGCATCTTTTCCCACTTTCATGTGGGGTCGATGTTTCTGGCCAGCGTTCTCCATCTATCTCTGTCCCACACTTCATCACCGGTTAATCCCTTTGATTGAAGGCCAATCTTGATACAGTCCAACACACCGAAGACAGTTATGCTTTGGAATTTTAAGTTCAAAGTCGTAGGGAGTTGTAGTTAGTTGGTTACCCCGAGGGGTCTAAAGTTAAATTCTTTTTTCCATATCTTAGATGTTAACCCAGTGGAATACCTCAATTCGATGCATAGACGAATATGCAAAATAAGATATATTAAATACACATGTGTAACCAAACAAAAAAGATAAACAAAAGATAGAACAAATTCAATGATTCGTTTTATTTTCAAATTTCTCTAGAAGAGAAATCTGTCTATAAACTTTCATTTCAGATTTATTCTGACATTGAAGTTATTGTGATGCTTGGTATTTGTGATATCTTTTATTATTACTCTAGAAGAAAAAAACATTGAAACAATTACGCAAAACGATGTGCAATATTAGGAAGTTTCAAATTCAAAATCTTACTTTTTTTTGCAAGCGATATCAGTAAACTACCGGGAATTTATACTGTTATCATAATGCATATATAATGTGATATACAGTATGTGATCAGGTTTTGCATTTATCGATTGATTTTATAGAACAGTGTTTCCAGAAGCCCAGAATGATTTTGAATTTATGAAAATATTTATTTTTGAAAATTAATGAAAAAATTATACTTTAACACTACAGAAAATAAACCATAATTACACATTAACTTAAACGTAACTGTTACTCTTACGACCTTTAGTCTCACACAAGGTTACCGAAGTTTAAAGTAAAAAATAAATGAATTTAATTTTTTAACCAAATCACACAGGGCCAGTCAGAAAAAATAAATCAATTTTACAATATAAACTGTACTAACAAATACACTCCACTCCTTTCAAATTAAACACACAATAATATCACTAATGTTTGAATCACCATTAACGTTCGAGAGAAAACTTAGTGGCTGGATAGATGGTGCTGAGAGGACTGTTGGACGTTTGGCTGTTTCGGAATGTCAGGCTGGATCTCTCTCTCTCTCTCTCTCTCTCTCTCTCTCTCTCTCTCTCTCTCTCTAGATGAATAGACAAACGTGGGAATTTACGTTTATGTATGCATTCCAAATAATTATATGTATGTTTTAATAAATTATGGCAGTATGCTATTTATTTAAATTATAACATTTGTATTTTCAGTCTTAATCATTATGTATTACTTGGTTCATTAGTGTCTTTATGAAGTTTCGTCTTTTGAAATTTACTTATTATTTAGTTAGACCCATCTTGTGAAGGTTTAAGTGCCCAGTTTGCCCCTCCTCGCCTTACTGTCAGATGTGACTTGAAGTTCGCATTTCAGATTTTATAATTCTTATTATGCCTTTAGGCCTAGAAATAAAATAAAGAAGGATGAATACTGCATCGAGACTGTGGAGAAATTTCACAAAATGTACTGTATGGCCAGAGAGACACCCTTTATAGGTTACAAGATTTGATGCAAATATTTATTGTAGCTACCTGACATATAGCCATGGCCTAGTATGTTATAAAGCCAAGACTACAGAACCATATTATTATAATTATTATTATTATTATTGTTGTTGTTGTTGTTGTTGTTGTTGTTGCTGTTATTTGAGATACGTTGCTATTGTAGAATCTGTTCATTATAGGTGTGAGTGAATATGTCTGACCCGATTGTAGTAAAATTAAATAATAGAGGTAGAATTGATTAAATTTCTAATAGCGAAGATAACACACCACCTCGCTTATATATTTCTCATTATTCCTTCTTCCTGAATAAAGCCATCGAGAGACCTATATAGGCAACGTTGACTATAATCTAAGCTTTGGCTTATAATAATTTATTGCAATTTTCGAAACCACGGCCCTATCTAACTTTTACTTTATACACAAAGCCATATAAGCAAAATCAAATAATGTTTTAGAATTCATAACCTAAATGCATAATAGTTATCGTTAGACCACTGGACTAAGCTTAATTATTGTCCCTTTTGACGCCCTCTTTCTCACTCAGACAGTTCCTCGATAGTCTCACGGAGTCACGGTGTTGAGAGGGATTCGTGCTCTATCAACATATTACTTTTTGTTCTGAAATATTATTCTAACACGAATTCGTTTAATACTTCTCAATCATACAATTTTCCATAACATTTGACCAACGTTGTCTCGTACATACGCATGCTTACAAAGTGAAATATATATATATATATATGTATATATATATATATATATATATATATATATATATATATATATATATATATATATATATATATATATTAATACTAAGTGGAAGGTTATGAACAACGCTTGTCCGATGCAAAAAAAAAAAAAAGAAAAAAAAAAGAGATCACCAGTTTCCCTCACCCAATGGCCATGTATTAGTAGAGGAAGAGAAGAAGGAAAGAGATAAGAAAGCTTTGATGATGAGAGAGAGAGAGAGAGAGAGAGAGAGAGAGAGAGAGAGAGAGAGAGAGAGAGAGAGAGAGAAGAGGATGCAAAAAAAAAAAAGTATCACCATTTTCCCTCACCCAATGGCCATGTATTAGCAGAGGAAGAGAAGAAGGAAAAGGATAAGAAAGTGTTGACGATGAGAGAGAGAGAGAGAGAGAGAGAGAGAGAGAGAGAGAGAGAGAGAGAGAGAGAGAGAGAGAGAGAGAGAGAAGGAAGAGTAGAATTCAACACCAGACCAAAGAAAGCCTGTTGCTGTTTTGCTGGATAACCGGGGGACGTCAGTGACAGGATACTCTCTTTCTATCCTGCCTGTCTCGGAACCCCAAACCGAGAGGTAGTCCTGAATCGGAAGACACCCAAGAGGAAAGATCCTCAACGGAGTCGATTTCTTAGGGCTTGACCCGAATCAGGACTCTCGGAAAACCCAAGTCTCTTTACTTCAGGTTATCCAGGAAGATACAGACATCACTGCCATTACTGGTCGGAAAATATTCTCCATTTAAGAAGACTCAAACATTTTATGCAAAGTTTATAGATTTCTTGATAAATTCATAATTCCTTATAAAGGTTAATAATTAAGAATTTAGTTGCCTTTAATAATTATTATCATTACAACTATTTATGAATTTTATATATATTTTTTTCAATCAAATAAATCAGTATTTTGATGGCCAAGGGTAGGCACCTGCTGATGCTTTGGCATTATGGTACTATATTGGATCCCTCTCTAGTTCAAGCTCATTTTTCCTTTGCCTAATTTTCGAGTCAACACAATAAGAAACTAACCACTAACCATTAAAGGCCAAGACTAAATAACATTTTTTTTATTCAATTCTGATTTGAAATAAAATAGTTTATTTATATAATCATTGATTGAAGATTTTCTGTCAATGTACTGTACAGAAGATGAAAAGAATATAGATAGATGGAGAGAGTTGACTCGAGCGGCCGACCCTGCTATACAATGGGACTGACAAGGTTGGAAGAATCAGACAGGTTCTTGAATAGTTAAACCCATCTATAGTCTATGCTTTGCAATGAGAGCTTAGCTGTTAGGAACTTTGTTTTCAATTATGGCTCAGCAATAGCTTATTAGGAGGCAGCGAGTTCCCTGGTGTGTTGCAATAAGTATAAAATGATTGAAAAAATTTTATCTACAAAAACAATATCATGTCAACCTTTCAGTGGTCTGGAATTTAGTCTGAACATTGTGTAACTGTGATGTGCTATAAAGATAAAAGACTTTCACCTTAAACTGCAATACTCCATATTTGTTAGGCCTACAAATATTTCCATTCCTTAACTTGAATATCCAGCCTAGAATATCCATCGAACGGTCACAAATAATTTCCAAGATTTCACTATAACTGTTGTTTGTTCGTAACTTTGTCTAAAGTCTAAACAATATTTTTAAACCATGTTTGATCCTATTCTTTGAAAACTGATCCGTTACAGATTATATATATATATATATATATATATATATATATATATATATATATATATATATATATATATATATATATATTTATATATATAATGAATTTTAATTCAAACCTTTTACAATATTAAAATGTTAAAATTGGTCATTTTAATTTGTGGAAAGCAAATTCACGAGAACAGATTCTCTTAATTAAAAAAAAAAAAAAAAAAAGGTTTTCAGAATTCGAAGTAGTGAGACTAGATTCAGGGGAAATTGGGTAATCGTTTGTACACATGAATTGATCGTATTTGCTGCTACTGGAGAAACACAGGAGGAATAGAATTGCTGGATTTTAGAATACTGCACAAAAGCAACGATGTTCCTGCTGACTGTAATGTCAGGTAGGCCTACAATGCAATTCTCTGTAGATGCAGAAGCTGTTATATCATATAGAGGCCTACAATTCAACGCTTAAAACATATAGATGCAGAACCTGCAATATAAGATAGGCCTATAATGCATCACTTATAACATATAGATGCAGAAGCTGTAATGTAAGATAGGCCTACATTGCAACGCTTAGAACATAAAACATTTAAAAGGAATTTATTCTTTGGTATCGCCACACTTGAAGAATCTTCTTCAAACTTTTTCTAGTTTGGCACTTTCCCTTATTTCTTCATCTGTGGCTTTGATATTACTGATTTTATTCTTTTATTACCGTATTTAAATTGCCTAAACACTTGCGATTTCCTCCTCTCCTTTCTTGTTGCTGCTCCTCTCACTCCGAGCAACTTGCTCAGAAGCAAATTATCTCTTCGATTCCAGGGACAAAATTGCTCATACAATTAGTTATCCCTTATAGAAATAATTAAATCCCTTAATATAAATATATCATTTTAATAAATGCATAATTCATATTACTCATGGAATATAATTTAAATTTTATCATTAGAAAATCACATAGATATTCAAGATATCGATATATTATAAAGCTATTTTGATGAGTAGTTTGCGTGCAGTTAGGAATAATACTTCAGGTTCAGGTTCCTAACCATCTTCTTTTTTTTATTTTTGGTATCAACCATTATCATTATTTATAAAAGTTACGTAATATTCATAGCCTAAAACAGTTATAGTGGTCTTAGGCCTTCATCGAAGCCTTTTTTTTTTTCAATAGTAATTATATTATTCCACTTTACCCTGAATTCAGTTGTAATGATATTAGCTGTGGCAACCTATTATGATTTTCCAACCATATCCTTGATTCATGGCCGTCTTTTGCAATTATACAACATATCTTTTCTTTTAACTCGTTCTCTTCATGTTCCAAAATTTTCTGTATTACTTTCTTTGCACCTGTCACAAACATCATCTTTCCATTTTTTCCTGAAATTTGCTTTTATTTTTGAGCAAATTTATACTTGCTCTCATGATTAGATAGAAATTTGAAAGTTCCTATATTGGAAAGAAACTTTGGTTAGGCTATTTGTTAGAATGTGCACATGTGGATGGAAGCCTAGATGAAATGAGAGCATTTAATCCAGTGGTTCTAATCTTTACTAATTATTGACAGTCGACGCATTTTAATATATATATATATATATATATATATATATATATATATATATATATATATATATATATATATATATACGAAACTGTACTAGTGTCAATAAAACATTTTTTTGGGCTTTGTTGAAGATGATTGTTGTGTTAAGGATCTTCCTCTCTAAAAGAAAAGTTAATGTGCCAGAATTTTGGTTCCAATCTTGCAATGTTTTTCTTTTTTTTTTAGAATGATTTTATTTTTATTTATGCTACATTGGTACCAAAATAAGAAAATTAACTTTTATCATAGAAACTAAATATTTCTTTAAACCAGGTTTTATGTATGATATTTTCATAATAAATGTAATTTTGATAAGTGATATACTTTTAAATCACAACCATCTGTGAATCATTAGGAATTTTGATATATAAGTATATTGTAAAAGAATGTTGTTGATTATTATGAGAGCCAATGGAAATCAATCTTGTTAGTTCATGCATTGCTTTCTTTCTTATTACGGGTAATTTTGTTTCTTGTTTATTTTTTCCCAAAATATTTCAAAGATGAGAAAATCACTCCATTTAAAGAATATATATTTTTGATGTTATTCTATTTTTTTTAATATGTATTGCTTCCTTTTCTCATCAATTTCATTTGAAATATTTTTCACTTATTTTTAGATGATAACATTGTTTACTTTTTTCCAAAAATATTTCAAAGATGATAACATCACTCTGTTTCAAAAAATATATATTTTTTATATTTTTAATATGTATTACTTCCTTTTCTTCATTAATTTCATTTTTTTAAAGGTGATAACATCACCCCATTTCGGTATATGTATATATATATATATATATATATATATATATATATATATATATATATATATATATATATATATTTCTTTTTCTTACATGTTGTTAGGATATCCTCTTGTTGCCATATTTCTATCTCCTAGCGTTATTCCCATCATTATTCTTTCCATAGCTCCTTGAGTTTTAGGTAGCTTATGTTCTAAGGCTTTACCTAGGGTCCGAGTTTCTGATACATAAGTTAATACCGGCAGGATATTCTTATTAAATACTTTTCTTTTTAGAGAAAGTGGCGTTTTACATTTCATAATGAAATTCTATTTACCAAGAAGAAATGAATATGGGCAGGACATAAACTGAGGATGACAGACAATAGATGGACATTAACAATAACATAATGAGTCTTCAGAGATTGTAAAAGAAGCAGGGGAAGGAAGAGAAGTTGAGTGATTGACGAACTAGAAAAGTTTACGGGTGTGGACTGGTATGCAAAGGACATGTCTGAGGCTTTTATTCTTCAGTGGACTAATAACGGCTGATGATGATGATAATTGTATACATATATACATATATATATATATATATATATATATATATATATATATATATATATATATATATATATATATATATATATATATATATATATAAATTTATATATAATTTTATTTCTTAACATGTAGGTAGTAGGTTAGCCAGGGCACCATTCACCGTTGAAATACTAACACTAGAGAGTTATGGAGTCCTTTGACTGGGCAGACAGTACTACATTGGATCCTTCTCTCTAGTTACGGTTCACTTTCTCTTTGTCTATACATACACCGAATAGTCTAGTCTATTCTTTACAGATTCTCCTCTGTCCTCATACATCTGACAACACTGAGATTACCTAACACTTCTTCTTCACCCAAGGGTTTAACTACTGCACTGTAATTTTTCAGTGGTTACTTTCCTCTTAATAAGGGTAGAAGAGACATTAAAATTATAGCTATTGGGTAGTGCCATAGCTTCTGTACCATGGTCTTCCAATGTCTTGGGTTATAGTTCTCTTGCTTGAGGGTACACTCGGGCACACTATTCTATCTAATTTCTCTTCCTCTTGTTTTGTTAAAGTTTTTATAGTTTATTAAGGAAATATTTATTTCAATGTTGTTATTGTACTTAAAGTATTCTATTTTTCCTTGTTTCCTTTCCTCACTGGGCTATTTTCCATGTTGGGCCCCCTGTACTTCTAGCAGCCTGCTTTTCCAACTAGAGATGTAGCTTAGCAAGTAATAATAATAATAATAATAATAATAATAATAATACTTTCTTTTTCATTAATTTCACTGGATATATATTTTAAAAATGATATCATCACTCCATTTCGAATATTATTTTATGTCAGTAGTAATAGCAATTTCGTTATTAACCTTTTCCACAACAAGGGAAGCCACAACCATCCTTATTGTGACTCACACACTCAGCCAAAGAGGTTTTCTCTCCTTTAATCTTGATGACCAACTCGACTCTGATGGACGAAGGAAGGAGAGAGTTATGCCTTCACCGGAAGGATCTTCGGTCATTTCCTCTTGAAGGACCGTGATGAGTTGGGCTCCATCAGGAGATTAGAAGCGAGTGTTGTTATTCGAGCTTTCCATCATCGAGGCTTTTTTTATTACGTCCGCGATACTTATACTTGTGACAGAGTTTATGTATGGTATTCGTGCTCTCTTGCCTCCAGATACAGACACGCGAAAAAGAAAGAAACATATATGCATTTTAAGATGTTGATTAAAGAATTTCGAAAAATGCCTTTCCGGAGTCAAGAGGAAATTGCAAACATGATTTTTTTCATAAAAGATGCAATTTTGATAAGTGATACACTTTTAAGTCATAACCCTCTGTGAATCATTATGAATTTTGATATATGAATATATTGTAAAAAATGTTGTTCATTATTATGAGAGCCAATAGTTCATGCATTGCTTTTTTTATATCACCGGTACTTTGTTTTCGAATATATCTCAAAGATAGTAACATCACTCCATTTAGAAAAAGTATGTATTTTATTTTATTTTATTGTTTCCTCTTTTCAATAGTTACATTTCATATGTTTCTTTTTTTTAGAGATGATAACATCGTTTATTTTTCCAAACATATTTAAGAGATGGTAACATCACTCTATTTCAAAAAATATATATTTTTTAAATTTTTGATATGTATTACTTCCTTTCATTCATTCATTTCATTTAGTATTTTTTTAAAGGTGATAACATCACTCCATTTCGATATATATATATATATATATATATATATATATATATATATATATATATATGTATATATATATATATATATATATATATATATATATATGTATATATATATATATATATATATATATATATATATATATATATTCCTTTTTCTTACATGTTTTTAGAATATCCTCTACTTCAGCTTGCTGTCGTATCCATGTTGCCATATTTTTGTCTGCTAGTGTTATTCCCATCATTATTCTTTCCATAGCTCCTTGAGTTTTAACTAGGTTATGTTCTACGGCTTTAGTGAGGGTCCGAGTGTCTGATACATTAGTTAATACTGGTAGGACCATTGTATAAATACTTTTCTTTTTAGAGAAAGTGACATTTTACGTTGTATAATCAAATTTCGTTTACCAAGAAGAAATGAACATACTTATACCATTAGAGGTTCTTTGACCTCTATTTTCAGGGGCTTAACCTATAGCATTCAATGCTCTTTGACCTCTATTTTGAAGTGCCATACTTGTAGCATTGGAGGATCTTTGGCCTCTATTTGAGGCGCCTTACCTATAGCATTTGAGGCTCTTTTACCTCTATTTTGACGCGCCTTACCTATAGCATTTGAAGCTTTTTGACCCCTATTCTGAGGTGCCATACTTCTAGCATTAGAAGTTGTTTGACCTCTATTTTGAGTCGCCTTACCTATAGCATTTTAGTCTCTTTGACTTCTATTTTGAGGTGCCTTACCTCTAGCATTAGAGGTTCTTTGAACTCTATTTCGAGTCACCTTACATATAGCAATTGAGGCTCTTTGACCTCTATTTTGAGGTGCGATACTTGTAGCATTAGAGGTTCCTTGACCTCTATTTGAGGAGCCTTACCTTTATCATTAGAGGCTCCTTGACCTTTATTTTGAGTTGCCTTACATCTAGCACTTGAGGCCCATTGATTGTCTTTTTGAGGTGCCATACTTACAGCACTGTGAGTATGAGGCACCTTACTTCTAGCATTAGAGGCTCTTTGACCTATAATATCAAGTGCCATACATCTAGCATTAAAAGTTCTTTGACATCTCTTTGGAGTGTCATATTTCTAGCAATAAAGGCTCTTTGACCTCTACTCTGACTTTCCTTTTCTATAGCATTAGAGGCTCTTTGACCTCTATTTGAGTTGCCTTACCTATAGCAACAGAGGCTCTTTGACCTCAATTTTGAGTTGCCTTAGCTATAGCAGTAGAGGTTCTTGTACCACTTTTGAGTTTTCTTACTTCTATCAATAGAGGCTCTTTGACCTCCATTTCAAGGTGCTTTTCTTCTAGCAGTAGAGGTTGTTTGATCCCTATTTGTGTGCGCCTTTCGTCTAGTATTAGAGGATCTTTAATTTATATTTTGAGGTTGCATACTTTTAACATTTGAGGCTCTTTGACATTCACTTTTAGGAGCCATAATTCCAGCATTAGAGGCTCCTTGTCCTCTATTTTGATGTGCCATACTTCTAGCATTAGAAGCAGTTTTACCACTTATTCAAAGGCGCCTAACCTCTAGCATTAGAGACTTTTATACTTCTATTTAGTGGTGCCCTATCTCTAGCATTTAACGCTTGTTGACCTTTAATCCTGTCCTGCCATTTAACATTTTTTGAATGTAATTTCAGACGATTTTATTTCCAAATTTTGCTTAACCCAAAATACTTGAATGATTCTTGGTCATTAATCCTTTCTCCTTCCAATGATATATCATCTCCCATTGCATACTCCGTTCTCATCATTTCTGTCTTCTATTTATCTTAAGCCCAACCTTTTTTGATATTTCATGCATTCTGGTAAACAAGCATTGCAAATCCTGTGGTGTTCTGCTAACAAGGACAGCATCATCAGCATAATCTAGGTCCACTAAATTCCTATAGCCAATCAAGTCCAATCCTTCCCCACCCTCTCGGACTGTTCTACGCATTACAAAATCCATGGGGAGGATAAACAACTTAGGTGACACCACATTCCCTTGGAGTACTTCGCTGTTCACTGGAAATTCATTTTATATGACTCCATTAACGTTACCTTGCACTTGCCATGCTTATGAAAAGACAATCAAATTCACATATTTAAGAGGAATTCCATAATAATGCAGGACTCTCCATAAAATTGGCCGGTGCACACTATCGAGGTTTTTTTATAATCCATTTATGCCATCAAAAGTGTATTTCTCTATTGTATGCATTACTGTAAAACATATCTCAAAATGAAAATTTGGTCAGTGAGACTTCGACCTTTTCTAAATCCTGCATATTTATCCCTCGGCTTCCCATTAATCTTTCTCTTCAGTCTCTTTGGAAATAAGCATACTATACATTTTCATAACTGACGTAAGTGTTATGCCTCAGTAATTATTGCAATCAGTCAGGTCTCCTTTTTTATCATTTTCACCAACACTCCTAACTCCCATTCATTAGGTTATGCCTTTTCATGCCACATTCTACGAAATAATCTTGTAAGTACAATGTGAGCCACATCATTTTAGGTCCGTATGATTTAATGAGTTATTCTATGATATCCAATGGTTTTCTATATCTTTAGTGTCTATAGGATAACCTCAGCTTCAACCACACTGAATTCATTCATAAGAGCATCAAGGTCTTCATCACCTTTAGATATAACTCCGAGTATTTTTTTCAACGCAAAATATCTGATATTATTATGTAAATTTATAAGTAATTAGACATCATTGAGTTTTCAAACATTTATTATAGGAATTACAATTACTTTTTCAATACAAATACAAAAATATTTTTCTAAAGGATTCCCAAATGGTATTTTAATGCATATTTAATTGTATCAATTTGAAAACCTTATTTTCCATAACGTTCCTATAATTTTGCTTTGTCTCCAGACGATTTCTTCAAAATTTTGTTTGGAAGTGATTGATACAAGACTTCCTTCCCTGGTTTGGACATATAATTTCGTACATTACATATTAATTTATTGAAGCAAATATTTATAGATATAAGTATTAATTTTATCTAAAGTTAAACTTAATTCGTTATTAAAACATTTAATGAATACATATAATAATAATGTCTACTGCCTCAAAATATTATATGACATTTTCCTAATTATTTGCTTTAAATCTTCATTATTATAACGTCTGCAAAGTCTTCTCACTCTTCAAGGATATAAGAGAATAATTAAGTATTATTTTTGCTCTCTGTCTGTGGATCGTTTTCTTGTTGCTCCATCATCATCATCAACATTTCCTTTACCAAATTGTTGAGGTTATTCCTTTAGGTTTCTTCTATTCTTTGATGGGAAATATATGAAGATTATATATATATATATATATATATATATATATATATATATATATATATATATATTCTTTGATGGGAAATATATATATATATATATATATATATATATATATATATATATATATATATATATACATACATATTATATATATACATATATATATATATATATATATATATATATATGTATATATATATATATATATATATATATTATATATTCTTTGATGAGAAATATATGAAGATATATATATATATATATATATATATATATATATATATATATATATATATATTATATATTCTTTGATGAGAAATATATGAAGATATATATATATATATATATATATATATATATATATATACACATACATACATACATACATACTAGTCAAAGTCACCCATACTAGATTGAATTCCTTTTAGCGATCAGACTAAGATCTCAAAGTATCGCCCATCGGCAGTGACCAGCGTTTTGATGGAAAATGGCCAAGCTCCAAACAAGAACAATAGCAAGTATGAGGCCTTTGTTCATTCAACCTTGGTTCTTTTTTATGTTTTTTTTTTATGAATTAGCAACGGCAAAATGTCACGTGTACTGCATTGTAAATTGCACATTTTCACAATGTACCAGGAAGATATGTCAACATTACCTCTTTGTGCAAACAAGATCCAGATCATCGCATGATTTCGACCTTTTTGCTTTTATTATTTACAAATTTGATTTAATTTATTTTTTTATATATATAAAACAAATGATATCGGCGTCAATGACCTTCGATGTCATGATGCCAGATAACTCGAAATCAATGAATCAATCGTTAAAACCAATTGAAGTGTGTGAAACATATTGTTTAGAAACCATTAATTCGTATCTCATCAATTTTGTTTCCTGATTTATTTCAGTAAATAAATTTGTATATTACAAATAAAAGTTTTATTCCATCCAAGTTTCTTTCATGATTATTTTGCACATCATGAATTAATCAGTGAGGCTTTAAGTAAATAATTCATATAAAAAAGACTTCAATTATTCATTGGTAATTAAAGTTGAGAGATGAATATAAGTTATTTAGTAGACCTGTTTGTGCATATGAACTGAGAGAGAGAGAGAGAGAGAGGAGAGAGAGAGAGAGAGAGAGAGAGAGAGAGAGAGAGAGAGAGAGAGAGAGAGAGAGAGAGAGTACTCTAATCTTCTTGATAACAGAAGATGAATCATACTCACAGAAAGGATTTCTGTGGGTAACTGACACCTCCCACCGGACCTCCCCTCCTCTGTCCCAACACTCAACTCATCCCTGAAGATTTATTAGTGGCCTTCGACCTGGCCTTGATTTATTGAGGGATAAATCATATTTCGCTGGAGTTCATCGAGGGAACTTTTCATTCACATTTTGATTAAAAGAGCGAGAGAGACTGGAAGGGGTGGGGGGGTGCGTAAAGCGTGTTGACGGTTGGAGGTAACATTGTAAAATCTAATTCTGGTGTTCCCCCTAGGGTTGTAGCGAAGGTAGTAATAATAATGATAATGATAATGATGATAATAATAATAATAATATTGATAATAATAATACCAATAATGATATATCACCGCTAGAGAGATAGGGGGTCCTTTGACTGGCCAGACAGTACCATATAGGATCCTTCTCTCTGGTTACGGTTCTTTTCCTTTGCCTACACAGACACCGAATAGTCTGGCCTATTCTTTACAGATTCTCCTCTGTCCTCATACACCTGACAACACTTGAGATTACCAAACAATTCTTCTTCACCCAAGGGGTTAACTACGGCATTGTAATTGTTCATTGCCTACTTTCCTCTTGGTAAGGGTAGAAGAGACTCTTTAGCTATGGTAAGCAGCTCTTCTAGGAGAGGGACACTCCAAAATCAAACCATTGTTCTCTAGTCTTGGGTAGTGCTATAGCCTCTTTACCATGGCCATCCACTGTCTTGGGTTAGAGTTTTCTTGCTTGAGGGTACACTCAGGCACACTGTTCTATCTAGTTTCTCTTTCTCTTGTTTTGTTGAAGTTTTTATTGTTTATATAGGAAATATTTATTTTAATGTTGTTACTATTCTTAAAATATTTTATTTTTCCTTGTTTCCTTTCCTCGCTGAGCTATTTTCCCTGTTAGGGTCCCTGGGCTTATAGCATCCTGCTTTTTCAACTAGGGTTGTAGCTTAGCATTTAATAATAATAATAATAATAATAATAATAATAATAATCACAAGGCTTCTCTAGAAATGAACTAAAATAAATCGACGGTTGAGTTTCGTCTGTAAAGGAGGAATCTTTCGTAGGCCTCAATGTTTACTGGCGCTCAATGGGAATTTCTCCTCCTCTAAGCGGAACTTACTTATCGACGTGACTTGTTGGCGAAAATAAACATTCGGAGAAATTGTATTTGAGGTGAATATGGAACAGTTCGGAAAACAAACCAGAGCGAGAACTATATTGATAATATCTTTGTTATATGCGACCTCTTTTCCTTTTTTTATATCAGGAATCAAGTTAGAAATTTAGGGTTTGCTCTTTAAATTATACTGTATTAATAGCAGAGAAAGATGATCGCATATTAATTAGTTTTGTCTGAAGGTAGAAGTTATATTTTTAGTTTTGTCTTTCATTTGTGGTAGAAATTTTGATTCGAAAAATGTAATCCGTTCCTCTATACTTTGTGTCCTAATTGGCAGGTAATTTAGAGGGAAATGTTGCACAATGTTAATCAAAAAAATTGTAAAAATTAAAGAAAAATAACTGATACAAGGAATGAAATTACACGGGAATATTTATGAATATTCGTAACTAATTCTAATACTCATTTAGAATGATCAAATTCATAGGAGAAAATATTGAGCATATCTCTCCAGTCCATAAATATTTTCACATTTCCCTCACCTCTTTCTGTTGTAAAACGCGGATGGAAAAATGAAGAGTCTAAAACACTGGCTCAGTAAATGACCAAATTTCAAATCTTCGTCGAGGTTGATATATTGAATAAGCAAACTTCCAGACAGACTCGTCCCGCCGCCTCTTCGGCTTCTGGATAAACCTGGAAAAGTTTAGCACGAATAAATGTTTGAGGTCGGGGAAAACTAAAGACTATCAACAACAACAACAACTATTACAACAGTCAAGGGTTGTGTTTATACGCAATGAGCAAATTCAATAACGGTAGAAATCACATGTTAATGTTTTTCCCTTTTACATTCTGCAATCGAGGGAATATATGTGATACTTTGATACCTTTTATTTCTTTATTAGGTCGTATTTCATAAAGTTTGGAATATACGGCGACTTTATTATTTATTTTTCTTTCACGGGGAACTTTGCTTTCTCTGACATTCCGAATAGGTTTAACAAATGGCGAGTGATGGTAGATATATTGATACGGTATCTTTTTTAGGTATATATATATATATATATATATATATATATATATATATATATATATATATATATATATATATATATATCCATTTCTAATGGGAACACCTTAACTTGTTGAAAGGGTTTGTGTAAGGGCATGATTAGCAAATCTGTACTGTGAGCGATCAGCCTAAAATCTTCCACCACGAAACCGCAGTGACCAGCGTTGGGCTAAAAATGGGGAAACCTCGGACATGAATAAGGATACTACTTCTAGAGAGTTATGGGATCCTTTGACTGGCCAGACAGTACTATATTGGATGCTTCACTCTGATAGAAAAATTTTTATCTACAAGAACAATATCATGTCAACCTTTCAGGTGTCGGAAATTTAATCTGAATATTGGGTCACTGAGATGTGCTTTAAAGATAAAAGACTTTTCACCCTCAACTTCAATACATATTTGTTAGGCCTAGAAATTTTCCATTCCTTAACTTGAATATCCAGCGTAGAATATCCATCGAACGATCACAAATAATTTCCAAGATTTCACTGCAACTGTTGTTTGTTCGTAACTATGTCTAAAATCTAAAGAATATTTTTAAACCATGTTTCATACTATTCTTTGGAAATTTATCCGTTACAGATTATATATATATATATATATATATATATATATATATATATATATATATAATTTATATATATATATATATATATATATATATATTATTTATATATATATATATATATATATATTATTTATATATATATATATATATATATATAATTTATATATATATATATATATATATAACGAATTTTAATTCAAACTCTTCAAAATATGAAATTAAAACTTGTTATTTTTATTTGTGAAAAGCAGCTTCACTAAAATACATTCTCTTAATTAAAAAAAGTCCTTAGAATTCAAGGGAAATTGGGTGATTGTTTGTACACATGAATTGATCATATTTGCTGCTACCAAAGAAACACAGGAGGAATATAAATGCTGGATTTTAGAATACTGCACAAAAGCAACGATGTTTCTGCTGACTTTTATGTCAGGTAGGCCTACAATGCAATGCTCTATAGATGCAGAAGCTGTGATGTCATATAGGCCTACACTTCAACGTTTATAACATATAGATGCAGAAGCTGCAATGTAAGATAGGCCTACAATGCAACGCTTAAAACATATAGATGCAGAAGCTGCAGTGTAAGCTAGGCCTACATAGAAACGCTTAAACTCGCTTATTAAGCCATTTTCTAATCTTTCATTCTGTGGCTTCGATCGAACTGATTTTATTCTTTAATTAGCGTATTTAAATTGTCTATAAATGTTCAAAACACTAAGGATTTCCTCCTCTCCTTTCTTGTTTCTACTCCTCTTACTCCGAGCAACTTCCACAGAAGCAAATTATCTCTTCGATTTCAGGGACAAAAAGGCTTATACAAAGTCATCCGATTTAGAAATAATTAAATCGCCTAATAAATATATATTATTTTGATAAATGTATAATTCACAATAGTTTTGGAATATGATTAAAATTTTATCATTAGAAAAATAGCATAGATATTTAAGATATCGATATATTATAAAATTATTTTGATGGCTATTTTGCGTGCAGTTGCGTAAAATCTACGGGCCAACCAAGGGAAAGGCCCGTGCCAACAACAAGTGTTGGCTTTAATACCCCAACAACATGCGTAAAATATTCCTTAAGGTATATACGCCCACAATCTTTTATTTTTGGTATCAACTAATATCATTGTTAATAAGAGCTACGTTTTGCATCAAACAAAAGCCTAAAACACTTAAAGCGGTCTTAGGCCCGTTTCCAAGACTCTCTGGGTTTTTTTTTTTTTTTTTTTTTTTTTGTGTGTGTGTAATTATACTATTCCCTTTTACGCTGAATTCGGTTGTGATGAAATTAGTTTTGGCAACTTTTAATGTTTCTCAAGCCATTTCCTTGTTTCATCGCCGTCTTCTGCAATTAACGTATCCACTCTTATATCTTACTTGTTACTTTACTTGTTATGGATTTAAATCCAACCCTCCACTGAAGTCGAGTGAACTACTTCTCGGGCGGGTCCATGTTAATCATCTAACGAAACATTTTCATTATATCTTATACAATTCTTTGATTGTAGCATCTTCCATATCATATGATCCTGTGAAAAGTAATGTCTTAAGTTTCTTCTTAAATTCAATTGCTCCCTTTAGGTCCTTCATTTCAGTTGGCAGTTTATTATAATTGTGACCCACACACTCAGCCAAAGAGGTTTTCTCTCCTTTAATCTTTATGACCAACTGGACTCTGATGGACGAAGGAAGGAGAGAGTTATGCCTTCACCGGAAGGATCTTCGGTCATTTCCTCTTGAAGGACCGTGATGAGTTGGGCTCCATCAGGAGATTAGGAGCGACTGTTGTTATTCGAGCTTTCCATCATCAAGGCTTTTCTATTATGAGGTGCCATACTTCTATCATTAGAGGTTCTTTGACCTCTATTTCGAGGCGTCTAACCTATAGCATTTAGGGCTCTTTGACCTCTATTTTCAAGTGCCATACCATTAGCATTAGAGGATCTTTTGCCTCTATTTTGAGGCTCTTTGACCTCTATTTTGAGGTGCCTTAATTCCAGCACTAGAGGCTCTTTGACCTAAATTTTCAAGTGCCATACATATAGCACTAGAAGTTCTTTGACGTATCTTTGGAGTGCCTCACCTTTAGCATTTGAGGCTCTTTGACCTCTATTTTGAGTAGCCTCACCTATAGCATTTGAGGCTCCTTGACCTCTATTATGAGGTGCCATATTTCTACCATTGGAGGTTCTTTGACCTTTATTTTGAAGTGCCTAACCTATAGCATTTAGGGCTCTGACCTCTATTTTGAAATGCCATACTTCTAGTATTAGAGTATCTATAGCAGGCCTTGGTGTGTGAAAAAATAATTTCTTTCCAGTTAATATTTTGCTCTGTTAGTGCTTCCTGCCCCCTACAGGGATGAGTCATACTAGACTCTGGAAAAGTCTCGAGGAGTACATAAAAACTTATGGATGACAAAATGACAAGCTTGTATAGTGGTCTCGCCCTATACATTATAAAGCAAAGTTTATATAAGAGTCGCCAAAGTCAGAATGAATTTGTGACACCTTCCCCAAAGTGACCACTCTTAGTAACTATTGGATAATGGTTGTATCCGCATAGAAACAAATTTTGCCTCTTTGCCACCAACCCGTTAGGGTACAGGGTTAGAGTGAGTGGACTTTTGCTTGAATCAGGGAACAGTCTCGAAAGACATACCATGATAAAAATATCCATATTTTAATCTTAATGCTCAGTACATTTCTAATAAAATGAATGTGGGCGAAAAGAATTTAATAAACGAACATATCAGATCACATTTATAAAATTTATATAATGTGGATGATATGCGTAAAAGCATAAAGAAAAACAGTCAACAGAAAATATTGTTTCATCTACTAGGAAACAGATTTGCCACTTCAATAGAATTATTAATAATAAAGATATAGTCTGTATACTGTTTACATACACTAGCGTAAAAAACGCTTGGCACAAGTGTCCGTATTATGCTATAGATTACCGACGTCAAAGGAACAGTTCGTAAGGACACTTTCGTGGCCTATCGCTCAGCGTGTAGTAACATACAGTGACTACACGCGCACCCTCTTAATTAATCGTCCCAAATTAATTACACTGTTCCTCGCAGACTTAAAACAGAAGGTTAAAGAATTCTATCTGCTGCTACCACAGATCTCATAAGTTGCTCCACTTGCTTCGCATAGTGCATAAAGAACGCCTTGGATGACTACCAGCCGGTGTGCAAACAAGGATGTTCAAAGTCCATATAATTAAAGAAATTTTATGGAGGAGGCAACTTTCCTCGGATCATGACCGACGGGTGTACTGTCTGGATCCGTTCTGCGAATAACACGGGTGAATTTCGCCCTTAGTTATAGATAACTTTGAACCCAGGGTTTCTCTTCTGAACAGCTGTCCTCCCATAAAGTCTGAAGTTCTATGAAGATAGACCTTTAGGCACTCCACTGGACATAGAGATGCATCTTCCTCCAGAGGGCAGATTCTCTAGGGACCCCACCTGTAGGTGGGTAGCTTGTTCCTGGTAAAAAACGTTGGGTCTGGAAATAGATTCAGTTCTCCCTCCAAGAACTGGACGTGGCCTTCCTCTGGAGAGAGAGCCACTATTCACTAACTCTGGCCCCCAATGCGAGTACAAACAGAAATATGACTTAAGTTCAAAACCTTCCAAGCACATTCCTCATTGCTTATCATTTATACACAATGAGGAATCATATCTAATGGCCAAGCAAATGGTCTTTGGAAGCACTGAAGGGCTAGCTCATTAACTGACTGTAGTGCAAACTCGCTTACTAAGACAATTTCTAATCTTTCTTTCTAGTTTGGCACTTTCCCTTATTTCTTCATCTGTGGCTTTGATCCAACTGATTTCATTCTTTAATTAGCGTATTTAAATTGTGTATAAATATTCGAAACACTAGGATTTCCTCCTCTTCTTTCTTATTGCCGCTCCTCTTCGATCAATTTGTCCCAAACATCATCTCTGCATTTTCTCCTGAAATTTGCTTTCATTTTGAGCAAGTTTATCCTTTTTCTCATAACTAGATAGAGATTTGAAAGTCCTATATTGGAAAGAAACTTTGGTTGGGCTTTTTGTTAGAATGTACTCATGTGGATGTAAGCCTGGATGAAATAAGAGTACATAATCCAGCTGTTCTAACCTTTTCTAATTCTCGACATAGTCGACGCATTCTGAGATGACATATATACATACATATATATATATATATATATATATATATATATATATATATATATATATATATATATATTATATATATATACATATATATGTATATATATATATATATATATATATATATATATATATATATGTATATATATATATATATGTATATATATATATATATATATATATATATATATATATTATATATATATATATTTATATATATATATATATATATATATATATATATATATATATATATATATATATATTATGTATATATGAAACTGTAATATTGTCAATAAAACAATATTTTGTGCCTTATTAAAGATGATTCTTGTGTTAAGGATCTTCCTCCCTAAATAAGATACAACAGAATTATTGTCTCTAAAAGAAAAGTTAATATGGTAGAATTTGGGTTCCAGTCTTGCGATGTTTTTGGTTTGTTTAGAATAATTTCATTTTTATCTATGCTACATTGGTTCCAAAATAAGAAAATTAACTATTGTCATCGAAACTAATTATTTCTTTAAACCAAATTTTTGTACACAGGATTTGTGGGCTGAAAGGAAACAGTGTAAAGATGAAAGATAATAGAAAAAAAAACTGCATCAGTTTGAGAAATGCAAATAGAGACTTGTTGGTTCTTGGTAAGATGACTAGTTTGATTCTCTCATATTCCATTTTTTTTTGTTTTCGTTTTACATTCATGCACTGAAAAAAATAATCATGCATTTTAAGATGTTGATTAAAGAATTTTGCAAAATGCCTTTCCGGAGTCAAGCAGAAATTGCCATACTCGTAGCATTAGAGGTTCTTTGACCTCTATTTGGCGAGCTTTACCTCTAGCATTTGAGGCTCTTTGGCCTTTATTTTGAGTTGCCTTACATCTAGCACTTGAGTCTCTTTGACTTCATTTTTGAGGTGCCATACTTATAGCCCTAGAGGTTCTTTGACTTCCATTATGAGGCACCTTACTTCTAGCATTAGAGGCTCTTTGACCTATATATCCATGTGCCATTCATCTAGCATTGAAAGTCCTTTGACATCTCTTTGGATTGCCATATTTCTAGCATTACAGGCTCTTTGACCTCTATTTTGAGTTGCCTTACATATAGCATTAGAGGCTTGTTTTCTATTTGAGTTTCCTTACCTATATCAATACAGACTCTTTGACCTCTATTTTGAGTTTCCTTACATATAGCATTAGAGGCTCTTTGACCTCTATTTGATTTGCTTTATGTGTAGTAATACAGGCTCTTTAACCTCTATTTTGAGTCGCCTTACCTATAGCATTAGAGGTTCTTGTATCACCTTTGAGTTTCCTTATCTCTATCAATAAAGGTTCTTTGACCTCCATTTCGAGGTGCTTTTCTTCCAGTAGTAGAGGTTGTTTGACTGCTATTTGTATGCGTCTTATGTCTAGCATTAGAGGATCTTTAACCTACATTTTGAGGTTGCATACTTTTACCAATAGAGGCCCTTTGACATTTACTTTGAGGAGCCATAATTCTAGCATTAGAAGCTCCTTGTCCTCTACTTTGATGTGCCATACTTCTAGCAGTAGAAGCTCTTTTACCTATTATTGCAAGGTGCCTGACCTCTATCATTAGAGGCTTTTATACCTCTATTTTGAGGTGCCATGCATCTAGTATTAGAGCCTCTTTGACCTGTATTTAGTGTGTCCTATCTCTAGCATTTAAACCTTGTTGACCTCTAATCCTGTCCTGCCATTCAACTTTTGTGTGTGTAATTTCAGACGATTTGATTTCCAAAGTTTACTTAACCCAGCCATTGTCTGATTTTCTTTTTTCAATCTTTCACTTAACTTTAATTCTGAAGACCCTGTATTGGAGATCATAGTTCCTAAATACTTAAATGATTTTAGGTCATTAATCTTTATTCATTCCAATGATATTTCATCTTCCATTGCATAGTCCGTTCTCATCCTTTCTGCCTTTAACCTACATTTTGAGGTTGCATACTTTTCCATTAGGGGCTCTTTGACATTTACTTTGAGGAGCCATAATTCTTGCATTAGAGGCTCCTTGGCCTCTATTTTGATGTGCCATACTTTTAGCATTGGAAGCTCGTTTTCCTCTTATTCCAAGGCGCCTAACCTCTAGCATTAGAGGCTCTTTTACCTCTATTTTGAGGTGCCATGCATCCAGCATTAGAATCTATTTTACCTCTATTTAGTGGTGCCTTTTCTCTATCATTTGAACCTTGCTGACCTCTAATCTTGTCCTGCCATTTAACTTTTTTGTATGTAATTTCAGACGATTTGATTTCCAAATTTTACTTAACCTAGCCATTGTCTGATTCGGTTTTCCTAAATACTTAAGTGATTATAGGTCTTTAATCCTTTCTCCATCTAATGATATTTCATCTTCCATTGCATATTCCATTCTCATCATTTCTGTTTTTCTTCTATTTATCTTCATCCCAACCTCGTGTGATATTTCATGCATTCTGGTAAACAAGCATTGCAAATCCTGTTGTGTTATGCTAACAAGGACAGCATCATCAGCATAATCTAGGTCCCCTAAATTCATATAATCAATGCAATGCAATCCTTCCCCTCCATATCCGACTGTTCTACGCATTGAAAAATCCATGAAGTGGATATACAAATGAAAATTTGGTCATTGAAACTTCTACCTTTTCTAAATCCTCTCAGCTTTCCATTAATCTTTCTCTCCAGTCTCTTTTGAAAAAGCATTCTATAATTATTGCAATCAGCAGGTCTCCTTTTTTGTCATTTTCACCAACACTCCTAATTCTCATTCATCAGGCTTTGCCTCATCATGCCACATTCTACAAATTAAATTCGAAGTACAACGGGGTCTCACTTCTTTTTCGGCCAGTATCATCTCAGGAGTTATTCCATAATATCCAATAGCTTTCGATCTCTTTAGTGTTTACAGGATAAGTTCAACTTTAATCTCACTAAATTCGTTCATGGGCACATCGTCTTCATCAGCTTCAGGTATAATTCAGAGTATTTTTTTCAACTCAAAATTTCTGATATTATTATGTAAAATCATAATAAATTAGATATAATTGAATTTTCAAACATTTATTTCGGAATTACAATTACTTTTACAATAAAAAAACAAAACTATTTTTATAAATGATTTCCAAATGGTATTTTAATGAATATTTATTTATATCAAGTTGAAAACCGAATTTTACATAACATTCCTAAAATTCTGCTTCAAGTCTCCGGATGATTTCTTCAAAATTTCCTTTGGAACTCCGGAAGAAATTCGCTCGGAAGTGATTGATACAAGACTTCCTTCCCTGCAATGGACATGTAATTTCGTACATTAGATATTAATAAATAGAAGCAAATATTTGTAGATATAAGTATTAATTTTATTCTAAGTAAAACTTAATTTGTTATTAAAACTTTTAATGAATATATATAATAATAATGTCTACTGAGTCAAAATATTATATGACATTTTCCTAATTACTTGCTTTAAATCTTCATTATTATAACGTCTGCAAAGTCTTCTCACTCTCCAGGGATATAAAAGAATAATTGAATAATATTTCTGATCTTTTTCTTTACATCGTTTTCTTGTTGCTTCATCATCATCAACATTTACTTTACCAAATTGTTGAGGGTATTCCTTTAGGTTTCTTCTATTCTTTGATGGGAAATATAGTTATTTAGTTATATATATATATATATATATATATATATATATATATATATATACAGGTATATATATATATTATATATATTTTATATATATATATATATATATATATATATATATATATATATATATATATATATATATACACGCACACACACACGCTAGTCAAAGTCACCCATACTAGATTGATGGAAAATGGCCAAGCTCCAAACAAGAATAATGGTATGTGTGAGGCCTTTGTCCTTCAACATACCAGAAAAGGTTATGTTTATTGTATAGAAACTAGTAATTATATCATAAATTGATATTTTTTCTATATGTATTTATAAACAGCAAATAGACATCAGAAGTAAATTTTATACACAACCATATATATATATATATATATATATATATATCTATATATATATATATATATATATATATATATATATATGTGTGTGTGTGTGTCTATATATATATATTATATATATATATGTTTTATATATACGTATAATATATATATATATATATAAAGTATATATATATATATATATATATATATATATATATATATATATATATATAAATTTGTGTATATAATAAGATATACATGTTTATGTATTTGTACATATATATATATATATATATATATATATATATATATATATATATATATATATATGTATATATATGTGTGTGTATATATACACACACACACACACACACACACATATATATATATATATATATATATATATATATATATATATATATATATATATATATATATCAATCGTCTCCTGCGCCTATCAATGCAAAAGCCCTATTTAAATTTTGCCATTCGTGTCTCTATTGAGATTTTAAACCAAAGCTTCTCCATTCATTATATCTTCACTTCATAGTGCTCAGCCATGTAGGCCTGGGTTTTCCAACACTTCTAGTGCCTTGTGGAGACCAACTTAAAGTGTGTTGAACTAATCTCTCTGGCCGAGTGCGAAGAGCATGTCCAAACCTTCTCCATCTACACCTCACCATTATATCATCCACATATGGCACTCAGGTAATGTATCTTAAAGTTTCATTTCTAATCCTGCCCTGCCATTTAACTCCCAATATTCTTCTGAGGGTTTTGTTCTCAAATCTACAAACTCTGTTGGATATTGTTTCATTGTCATATCATGACTCATGTCCATATAGTAACGCTGATCTCATTAAACTTATATATAGCCTGATTTTTATATGTAATTTACGGATATTTGGTTTCCATATTTTACTTAAACTAACCATTATCTGATTTGATTTTTCAATCTTTCATCAAACTCCAATTCTAAAGACAATGATTCCATCTCATTAATCCTTTCTCCTTTCTAATCATATTTAATCTTCCATTGCATAATAAGTTATCATTATCTCTGTCTTATTTCTTATTATCTTGAGTCCAACCTCATGTGCTATTTGATGCATATTGGTAAGCAAGCATTAAAAGTCCTGTGATGTTCTGCTGATAAGGACAGTGTCATCAACATACTCTAGATCAGTTAATTTTCTGTTACCAATCCATTACAATCCTTCTGCACCCTCCCCAACTGTTCTATCCATTAGAAAATCCATGAGGATAAGTAACATAAGTGACAACACATTCCCTTGGAGTACTCCACTGTTCACTGGAAATTCATTTGATAAGACTCCACTAACATTAACATTGCACTTGCTATGTTCATGAACAAACCTAATCAAATTTACATATTTAAGAGGAATACTATAATAACGTAGGACTATCCTTAAAAGTGGCCGTTGTACAATATCAAAGGCTTTTTAATAGTTCACAAATGCCATCAAAAGTGTATTTCGATATTCTCAATTACCTCTATTTTGAAGTGCCATACTTCTACCATTAGAGGTTCTTTGATCTCTATTTTGAGACGCCTTATCGTTAGCATTTGAGGCTCTTTGACCTCTATTATGAGGTGCCATACTTCTACCATTAGAGGTTCTTTGACCTCTATTTCGAGGCGTCTAACCTATAGCATTTAGGGCTCTTTGACCTCTATTTCGAGGCGTCTAACCTATAGCATTTAGGGCTCTTTGACCTCTATTTTCAAGTGCCATACTTTTAGCATTAGACGATCTTTTGCCTCTATTTTGAGGCATCTTACTATAGCACTTGACGCTCTTTGACCTCTATTTTGAGGTGCCTTAATTCCAGCAGTAGAGGCTCTTCGACCTATATTTTCAAGTGCTATACATCTAGCACTAGAAGTTCTTTGACATCTCTTTGGAGTGCCTCACCTTTAGCATTAGAGGCTCTTTGACCTCTGTTTTGAGTAGCCCTACCTATAGCATTTGAGGCTCTTTGACCTCTATTATGAGGTACCATACTTCTACCATTAGAGGTTCTTTGACCTTTTTGAGGTGCCTAACCTATAGCATTTATATATAAGACATATCTGTTTTTGACATTGTCAATAGTTTATATAGGACATATCTGTTTTGACGCTGTTACTGTTTTTAGAATGATATATTGTTAATTTATTCTCATCATTTATTTATTTCCTTATTTCCTTTCCTCACTGGGCTATTTTTCCCTGTTGGAGCCTTTGGGCTTATAGCCTCTTGTTTTTCCAACTAGTGTTGTAGCTTGGCTAGTAATAATAATAATAATATTGTGGTCAAAATTCTGAACTCTGTGAATTGGAGTAGAGTCCCTCTCTCTCTCTCTCTCTCTCTCTCTCTCTCTCTCTCTCTCTCTCTCTCTCTCTCTCTCTCTCTCTCTCTCTCTCTCTCTCTCTCTCTCTTTCTGAACACCCTACATTAGTAGCTGAGTGACCAATTAAAACTTTATTTACTGTTGGAATGAAATGATTTACTTTTGACCAAGAATTGTTAGAATTTTGTTTCTGTCTTTTGTAACAATTCATCACAATTCATTCAGCTGGATTTGGTCCCGTACTAACTTTGGAATGTCATTCCAGTTGGTTTTAATATCCTGAGAGTAGAGATGACGTAGATAACTTTGTATTGTATTTTTCTCAGCTACATGTTGCGTCTTCAATTTAATTTTGTACGTATCTTTCGCATTGTTATAAAAATGGTAGCTTGTACATCAAGCTGCCTTTTGCCCCCCCCCCCCCCCCATTTCCTGCATGAAGAAATTATTTTCCCTTAATCAAATGTTCATTTTCAGTCTGAAATATTTCCTTATGATGTGAAATTCGAATGTAGCTCAGTTTTAAAGAGAAACGACACACATATACTATATTTGTAGTTGACTCTGTCTGATATGTTACTTAAACTATTAAAGTTAATTATATTTTAACCATATATATATATATATATATATATATATATATATATATATATATATATATATATATATATATATATACATAAACACGTATATTAATATGTAGATACAAACACATAAACACACACACACACACACACACACACATATATATATATATATATATATATATATATATATATATATATATATATATATATAAAATATTAAAATTTCACAACTGGTCATTTTCATTTGTGAAAAGCAAATTTACTAAAATAGATTCTCTTAATTAACAAAGAAAAAGGTCCTCAGAATTTGAAGGTGTGTGTCTAACTTTAGGGGAAGTTGCGCAATCGTTTATACACTTGAATTGATTATATTTGCTGCCACTGGAGAAACACAGGAGGAATATAAATGCTGCACTGTAATGTCAGGTAGGCCTACAATGCAATGCTCTATAGATGCAGGAGCTGTAATGTTATATAGGCCTACGATGCAACGCTTAAAACATATAAATGCAGAAGCTGCAAAGTCAGATAAGCCTACAAAGCACCGCTTAAATCATATAGATGCAGAAGCTGCAATGTAAGATAGGCCTAAAATGCAATGCTTATAACGTATGAAACATTTAAAAGGAAAACATCACTATGCTTTTAATCTTTGATATCGCTGCGCTTGAAGAATCCCCTTCAACCGAACGAGGAGGCAAGAAAAGACACAGTCCTTTAGGCAATACGAGCTGGTGGTAAACTGACTTATTTTAAGAGTGATTATATTATTCCATTTCTTTTTACCCCGATTTCGGTTGTGATGAAATCAGTTATGGCAACCTATTATGCTTTTCCAACCGTTTATTTATTTCATGACCGTCTTCTGCAATTATACAACATATCCTCTCTTTTAACTCTTTCTCTTCATATTCCAAAATGTTTTGTAATACTTTCTTTGTACAGGTCACAAACATCATCTCTGCAATTTTTAGACCGTGTTTGATACTATTCTTTGGAAACCTTTCCTTTATATATATATGTATATATATATATATATATATATATATATATATATATATATATATATATATATATATATATATATATTCGTTTACAGATGATACACACACACACACATATATATATATATATATATATATATATATATATATATATATATATATATATATATATATATATATAACGAATTTTAATTCAAACTCTTCAAAATATAAAGATATTAAAACTTGTCCTTTTTATTTGGGAAAAGCAACTTCACTAAAGTAGATTCTCTTAATTAAAGAAAAAAATCCTCAGAATTCGAAGCTGTGAGTCTAGATTCAAGGGAAATTGGGTAATCGTTTGTACACATGAATTGATCATATTTGCTGCTACCAAAGAAACACAGGAGGAATATAAATGCTGGATTTTAGAATACTGCACAAAAGCAACGATGTTTCTGCTGACTTTTATGTCAGGTCGGCCTACAATGCAATGCTCTATAGATGCAGATGCTGAGATGTCATATATATATATATATATATATATATATATATATATATATATATATATATATATATATATTTATATGTTTGTGTGTGTTTCGCTCTTCATCTTCCTCACGCTGAATTCGGTTGTGATGAAACTAGTTATGGCAACTTTTTAATGCTTTCCCAACCATTTCCTTGTTTCATGGCCGTCTTCTGCAATTATATAACGTATCTACTCTTATATATCGCTCTCTTCATGTTCCAAAATGTTCTGTAATACTTTCTTTTCAGAGGTCACAAACATCATCTCTGCATTTTCTCCTGAACTTTGCTTTTATTTTGAGCAAGTTTATCTTTTTTTCATAATTAGAAAACGTTTGAAAAGGTAACGAGACGGAAATGAGATTTTTTCAATGCAAGTGCATTAAAACAAATGTTAGGATATTGTAATGTTTTATGAACGTATTTCTTTTTTTACTTGTAGTATACGTATGAAAAATTATTTTCTGTGGAAAATATCAAATATGCTATAGATTACAACCAAGCCATAGTAATCATCACGCTCACAATATTAGATTAAAAAGAAAAAAGAACAGATTATTCAACCTCAAGCTAGTATTTAGGTTCCCTAGTTTTGAGACAATAAACAAGTGTGGGGGTTTAAAGGTTTAAGGCCACTCATGAATTGCACAGGCAAAGGACAATAACACTGCCCTATCAAGCAGGACAATGCCCTAGAGACTGACCATATATACATATGATCAGCGCCCAAGCCTCCTCTCCACCCAAGCTATAACCAAGGAGGGCTGCAGATGACTCAGGAGATAGATCTATAGGCTCCCCCAATCCCCCATCAGTAGCTCACAAAGATTGTGAGGTTGCAGCAACCAAAAGAACTGACGAGTTTGAGCGGGACTGAAACTCCAGTCAGGCGATCATCAATCAGGGACGTTACCACATAGGCCACTATAAATTTCAGATAAGTTTAAACTTGCATAGGTCCAGAAATGGGAAAAGTATCCAGAACAGAATAACTTAAGTTTATATGAAGAGTGCAAAGTAGTTCGAATCATTTAATAAAGAGCATATATATATATGGTTAGTTTCTATGTCATTGGCACGGTCTCTTGTCTCTGTTATTCACGAGGGACCTTCAAACCTCCGCTTGTCATTATAATCTGGGATTTCGAATGAGTCTGGAATTATAGTTAACGCATATGTAAGGAATACTAAAGTGAACTACGAAATCCTCGAAGATCTGAAGACAGTTACGCTTTGGAATTTTAAGTTCAAAGTCGTAGGAAGTTATTGTAAGTTGGTTTCCCCGAGGGGTCTAAAGTTAAATTCTTTCTTCCATATCTTAGATGTTAACCCTGTGGAATACCTCAATTTTATGCACGTGACTCTTCATTAAATAGAAATTGTCAATGATTTTAAGGTACTAGATAGTCTCTCTCTCTCTCTCTCTCTCTCTCTCTCTCTCTCTCTCTCTCTCTCTCTCTCTCTCTATGAATAGACTAATAGGCAAAATAAGATAGATTAAGTACATTTGGGTAACCAAAGAAAAAGGATATGCAGAAGTCAGAACCAGTTCAATGATTCGTTTTATTTCCAAATTTCTGTTTGTAAACTTCATCCCAAACATATTCTGAGATTGAAGTTATTGTAATGCTTGGTATTTGTGATATATTCTATTATTGATAAAGAAGAAAATACATTGAAAAAAAAAAAAAACTCGCAAAACGACGTGCAAGATTAGGTAGTTTCAAATTGGGCTCACACAAGGTTACCGAACTTTTAAGTAAAAAATAAATGAACTTTACTTTTACCCAAATCACACAGGGCCAGTCACAAAAAAAAAAAAAATCAATTTTACAGTATAAACCGTTCTTACAAATACACTTCACTTCTTTCAAATTAAACACACAATAATATCAACAATGTTTGAATCACTATTAACGTTTGAGAGAAAACTTATTGGCTGGATAGATGGTGGTGAGAGGACTGTTGGACGTCTCTCTCTCTCTCTCTCTCTCTCTCTCTCTCTCTCTCTCTCATGCAAACGTGCAAACGTCGGAATTTGCGTGTATTTATGTATTTCAAAGAATTATACGTGTTTTAATACATTTTTGCGGTTTACCTATTATTTAAACTATTATATTTGTATTATCAGTCTTAATCATTATCTGTTACTTGGTTCATTAATGTCTTTGGGAATTTTCGTCTTTTGAGATTTACTAATTATTTAGTTACCCCAACTTGTCAAGGTTTAAATGCTCAGTTTGCCCCTCCTTGCCTTACTGTTATATGTGACTTGAAGTTCGCACTCCTACTTTTAGACCGTGTTTGATACTATTCTTTGGAATATTTTCCTTTACAGATTATATATATATATATATATATATATATATATATATATATATATATATATATATATATATATAATGGATTTTAATTCAAACTCTTTGAAATATTAAAATGTTACAACTGGTCATTTTAATTTGTGAAAAGCAACTTTACTAAAATAGATTCTCTTAATTAACAAAAAAAAAGGTCCTCAGAATTCGAAGCTGTGAGTCTAAATTCAGGGGAAGTTGCGTAATCGTTTATAGACTTGAATTGATTGTATTTGCTGCCACTGGAGAAACACAGGAGGAATACAAATGCTTGATTTTAGAATACTGCACAAAAGCAACGACGTTCTTGCTGACTAAATGTCAGGTAGGCCTACAATGCAATGTTCTATAGATGCAGAAGCTGTAATGTTATATAGGCCTACATTGCAACGCTTAAAATATATAAATGCAGAAGCTGCAATGTCAGATAAGCCTACAAAGCACCGCTTAAAACATATAGATGCAGAAGTTGCAATGTAAGATAGGCCTAAAATGCAATGCTTATAACATATAAAACATTTAAAAGGAATACATGACTATGCTTTTATTCTTTGATATCGCTACACTTGAAAAATCTTCTTCAACCGAACGAGGAGGCAAGAAAACACACAGTCCTTTAGGCCTACGCAATACGAGCTGGTGATTAACTGACTTATGGAAACTCGCTTATTAAACTATTTTCTAATCTTTCTTTCTAGTTTGGCACTTTCCCTTATTTCTTCATCTATGGCTTTGATTTAACTGATTTCATTTAAATTGTCTATGAATATTCGAAACACTTAGGATTTACTCCTCTCCTTGTTGCTGCTCCTCTCACTCCGAGCAACCTGTTCATAAGCAAATTATCTCCTTGATTTCAGGGACAAAAACGCTCATACAATATGTTATCCCATATAGAAATAATTAAATCCCTTAATAAATATATATTATTTTGATAAATGTATAATTCACATTAGTTTTGGAATAAAATTGAAATTTTATCCTTAGAAAATCACATAGATATTTAAGATATCGATATATTATAAAATTATTTTGATGGGTATTTTGCGTGCAGTTTCGAATAGTAGTTCACAATTAATTATGGAAGATTTCTATTATTTTTGGTATCACCCATTTTCAATATTAATAACATCGGCGTATTAAACATATCCTAAAACAGTTATAGTGGTCTTAGGCCTTATTCCAAGACTTTTTTTTTTTTTACCATGAACAAATGTCTTTCTTGATGAGATTTTAAGAGTAATTGTATTATTCCATTCCTTTTTACCCCGATTTCGGTTGTGATAAAATCAGTTATAACCTATTATGCTTTTCCAACCGTTTATTTATTTCATGACCGTCTTCTGCAATTATACAACATATCCCCTCTTTCAACTTGTTCTCTTCATATTCCAAAATGTTTTGTATTACTTTCTTTGTACAGGTCACAAACATCATCTCTGCAATTTTTAGACCGTGTTTGATACTATTCTTTGGAAACCTTTCCTTTATATATATATATATATATATATATATATATATATATATATATATATATATATATGTATGTATATATATATATATATATATATATATATATATATATATGTATTTATATTCGTTTACAGATGATACACATATGTATATATATATATATATATATATATATATATATATATATTTCAAACTCTTCAAAATATAAAGATATTAAAACTTGTCATTTTTATTTGGGAAAAGCAACTTCACTAAAATAGATTCTCTTAATTAAAGAAAAAAAAGTCCTCAGAATTCGAAGCTGTGAGTCTAGATTCAAGGGAAATTGGGTAATCGTTTGTACAATTGAATTGATCATATTTGCTGCTACCAAAGAAACACGGGAGGAATATTATTGCTGGATTTTAGAATACTGCACAAAATCAACGAT